>NC_142804.1:53366544-53412756 GCF_049724085.1 Artemia sp. Qi Xiang Cuo | reverse complement strand
AAAAAACTAAATTAATGACAACAAGTAACTCACCACTGTGCGTAAAATACAGGAATAAAGCAACAAAGCAGGCCGGGGAGTTAGGGTAGCAAGGAAATAAAGTCCAACGAACGTGATCCTGCGATTAGGAGGCTTAGTCCAGGATTGGTGAGCAGTGGACCTTTGAATCAACTTAAGCCAGTTTGGGGATCTAAAAAGAACCCTCCAAAACTAAAAATTATGGCTGTTCAGCATTAACATCTTTTCCACACTCCTTTATAGCTTTCAATTCTAGAATCTAAATATGCAACAGGAGAAGAACATCCTTACTTTCAAAAATAATTGCATTAGCAAGATGCTAAATATTAACTGGAGACACAACGTTACCAGCCTGGCAATTAGCTTTAAACCCCTCCAGCCCCTAGTAACAGATGTTATACCTCAACAAAGATGGCACTACTTCCGACTTGTCATTTGATGGCTGAATAAAAACCACGAAAAAAGTTACCAGAGGGAACACGAAGAAGGAGAAGACTGACAAAATACGGATATTTTTTTCCATTTTTATGCCAGTCTTCCAACGGGCTCTTCGGCGAGTAAGTAATAATTACCTACATTCAATCAATTATTATACATCTTTTCTTTATATTAATTAAAAAAAACTTTCCGAAAAATAAATTTTTCAAAGAAAAGTAAAGGCCATTTTAAACTTAAGCTCAGGAGATATGAATACCTGTTAAAATTCAAACTCAAAACGACCAGAAATTACTATTAAAGAATAAATGAAACCCAAAACGAACAGAAATTAAATAAACAACCATAGTAAAAAACATACAACAAGTAATAATATAAATGAATAAAAAGATTTTAAAGCGAGTAATGCTTAGACTGAATATGAACATCAAGCTTAAAACGAAAAAAAATGGTTTGTTATTAAAGTATAAATGAAACTGGAGACGAACAGAAAGTAAATAAACAACCAATGCAAATAAACATACAATATATATTAATGTAAATGAATAAATAAATCTTAAAACGAGTGAAACTTAAATTGAATATGCAAATGAACTTTGAATCGAATAAAAAAACTAGAAACAGGAGTTTGGGTATCGCCTCACTGCAGAAGCATAAAACCTACTGCGTCATTGGCGCCTTACTGAAAACTATATGAGCCTTGAACAGTCTTGGAAAGTATAAACAAAATCAAATTGAATATTAGATATATAATGATATCCATCAGTTCAAGATTTTTTTTCAATGTAATTTTTTTTTAATTTGCAATGCTGTAAGTACCGGAAAAGAATAAATTTGTAATATAAGAGTAATTCATTGTCAGTGAAGCACCAATGACGCAAAAGGCTTTAGGTTTTTGCAGTTAAAGAAGAGGGCAGTATTAAAATTTTGTCTGTAGTGAAACTATATTTGTCTTGACCAATCTTGGAAGGAACTAATAAATTAAACTGAATATTTGATGTATATTGATACTAATTGCTGAAAGTTCATCAGCTCAAAACTTTACAGTAATTTTAATATTTATTTTCAATATTAAGTACAAAAGAAGATATTTGTAATATAATTCGTTTTCAGTAAAGCGCCAATAACGCTGTAGGTTTTAGGCTTCTGCAGTGTGGCGATACCCAAACTTCTGTTTGTAGTGAGTTTTATTCGATTCGAACTTGATTTGCATATTCAATTTATGTTTCACTCGCTTTAAGATTTATTTATTCATTAACATTAACAGATATAGTATGTATGTTCGCATTGATTGTTTATTTAATTTCTGTTCGTTTTAAGTTTCATTTATACTTTAATAGCAAACTATTTTTTTTCGTTTTAAGCTTGATTTTCATGTTCAGTCTAAGCATTACTCGCTTTAAAATCTATTTATTCATTTATATTATTACTTTTTTGTATGCTTTTTGCTATGATTGTTTATTTAATTTCTGTTCGTTTTGGGTTTCATTCATTCTTTATTAGTAATTCCTGGTCGTTTTGAGTTTGAATTTTAACAGGTATTCATATCTCCTGATCTTAAGTTTAAAATGGCCGTTACTTTTCTTTGAAAAACTTATTTTTCGGAGTTTTTTAATTAATTTTTGTTCGTTTTTTATTGCAAAAAGTTTAATGTTTTTATTGCTTGGGGGAGGAGGGGGGTTGCTTACTGTCCAATTATTCTTGACTTTAAAAAACGGATCTAGAACTTTCAATTTAAATCAAATGAGGCTTTTTTCAAAGTCTATACGATTACCGCTTTGATAAAAACCTTATATATGAACAATACACAGCATGAATAACTTGTGGACAGCGATTGGCAACAATGAATTGGTTGAAAAAATAGCTTCAATAAGGGTGTTTTGACCATTTCACTTGCTGACACAAAGAGATCACGACTGTTTGGAATTGACCTTAATAGGATTTTGTGTGCTAAAACAATTTCGTATCTATTAAAGAGTATGAATTTTACCCTTACAGTTTGGTAATTATAATAGATTTACAATTTGTTTTTCCCATACAAAATTATACCTTATTAAAGTCTTTTGAGTGGGGGCGGAGTAGTTGGCAGAGGGAAGAAAAGTTTAGCGTAGATAGTACGAGAGGGGGAGGGTGATGTTGGAGAATCATCCAAGACGGGGCGGAACTTCACTTATCTCCTCCGTTCCCGATTTAGGAGATTAGACAGACTCATTGGGTTGTAGAATGTTGGACCGTTTAAGCTGTGGAAGACGTTAAAATATTCAAAAATACTTTATATTTCCAGTTATTGTAGGATTGATTTCATAGATTGTGGAATGGTGAGCCCCCTGGCCCATCATTTGGGTGAGCCTCAACTCATAATATGAAATTTTGATTAATTGTTCCGTCTATGTGCATATATTATTCAATATATGTTATTTTGAGTTATACTTTTATGGCATTGCGTTCATTTTTAAGGCTTGAGATAAAAACTGAAACCTTAGCGGAGACAGTGGTGATTTTCTTTTGAAAATGCCTTTTTTCAAAAGGCACGAACAAAATCGTCTTAAGGAACCTGAAGTGCTATCTCTGACATTTCCGTTGATTTTTTATTCCCGGTACTTTCAGATGCAAAATTTAGAATATTATCGAATGGACTTAGTCGTCCCCTCCCTGAATAATTCAAATTTGAAAAACCGACCCATGGGAAATTCCTCCCCCCTCAAAGAACATTTTCTTTTCCTGCTGATAAGTAACCCGCATCAAAGTCCACCCAGCAAAAGTTCTCCAGCCGTGGAATATGTTCCTCAAACATATTCCCCTCAAATAATTTCGGATATTCATAAAAATGAAAGCTGAAATTTCTACTCAACTTTTAAGGTGAGAAGCAATGCTATAGCGTTACCTAAGTAAAGAGCCATAAGGGTTCAATGAATTGATACTTATTTATTTTTCCAGGGGAACTTTATGTGGAAGAGGTGGTTGCATAAACTTTGGAACGGGGTTCATTGAATTACAAATTAAAATTCATAGTGCCCTTGCACCAGGGGCGGATCCAGGATATTTTAGGGGGGGGGGGGTAGGCAAAATAGGTTGATTCGATAAACTTGCGTTAGGAGCAAGTTTAATTAACGCAATCTTGCGTTAATTAAGTAAATTACATTATTTAGACTACGTTAGGGGGGGAGGGGGGCGCCCCCTCGCCCCTCCCCTGGATCTGCCACTGCCTTACACTCTCTGTTTCTTTCCTTGGTAGGGAGGAGAGCAGACGCCTAATAGGTGTGTGTTAATACCAAAACATTCTAACTCTCATTGGGCCTTCAGGTATAAACAGAACTAGTTCAAAGGGAGGGATGGGGGAAAAGGGCTTGGGGGGGGGTATTTTCCCTTCGATTGATTTTACTCGTAAGAGCTGGACTAAAACTTCCAATTTCCAATCAAATGAGCCCTCTCTGAAGTTTATACGAGAATCCCTTCCTGCCCCCGGGCCCTGGGGGTTTTTGTCGACGCCAGAGTTTTGTTACTTAACCTTTCAACTTTTTTTAACAACAATTTTATCTGATGCATTTAGGGCGTGGAGGAGGGGGGAGGTTTAGTTGCCCTCCAATCTCTTTTGACTCTTAAAAAGTGAACAAGAACTTTCAATTTCTAATCAAATGAGCCCTCTCTAAAGTTTATACGAGTATCCCTTCCATAAAAAATAATATGAAGGATTCGGAGAATCCTTAAATTACAACCCTTGCCCTGAGGGCTGTGGGGGAATTGTCATCCTCAAAGACCTAATTTCCAGACCTTAAAACTACGTTTTTTAAAATGGCTATCTCATAACTTTGATTGGATGTGTTTGGGGAAAAGTTTGGCATGAGAGGGAGGTTAGTTGCCCTCCAATCACTTTCGACTATTAAAAAGGGCACTAGCCCTTTGAATTTTCAATCGAATGAGCCTTTTTTGAAGTTTCTACGTCAACACTTTCTATAAAAACCTTATATGCCCCCAGGGCATAACTTAAAACCCTTGCCTTGAGGGTTGTGAGGGATGGTCCTCCTGAAAAAAATATTTTCTATATGGAAATCGACTACGCTGAACAAAATGGCTATCTCAAAATTTTGATTGGATGTGTCTGGGGGAATGATGGGCATAGGGGGAAGGGCTAGTTGCCCTCCAATCACTTTCCACTATTTAAAAGGGCACTATCCCTTTGAATTTCCAATTGAATGAGCCTTTTTTGAAGTTTTTACGACAACGCCTTCTATAAAAACCTTATATGCCCCCAGGGAATAACTTAAAACCCTTTGCCCCAAGAGTTGTGGGGGAGTGTCCTCCTCAAAATTATGTTTTCTATCTGGAAATCATCTACGCTGAACAAAATGGCTATCTCAAAATTTTGATAGGATGTGTTTGGGGGAATGATGGGCGTAGGGGGGGGGCTAGTTGCCCTCCAATTACTTTCGACTATTATAAAGGGGACTAGCACTTTGAATGTCTAATCGAGTGAGCCTTTTTTGAAGTTTTTACGACAAAGCTTTCTATAAAAACCTTATATGCCCCCAGGGCATAACTTAAAACCCTTGCCCTGAGGGTTGTGGGGGAGTGTCCTCCTCAAAAATATTTTTTCTATGTGAAAATCAACTACGCTGAACAAAATGACTATCTCTAAATTTTGATTGGATGTGTTTGGGAAAATGATGGGCGTGGGGGGGGGGCTAGTTGCCCGCCAATCACTTTCGACTATTAAAAAGGGCACTAGCCCTTTGAATTTCCAATCGAATGAGCCTTTTATGAAATTTCTACAACAACCCCTTCTATAAAAACCTTATATGCCCCCCCGGCATAACTTAAAACCCTTGCCCTGAAGGTTGTGGGGGAGTGTCCTCCTCAAAAAATATTTTATATCTGGAAATCAACTACGCTGAACAAAATGACTATCTAAAATTTTGATTGGATGTGTTTGGGGAAATGATGGGCGTGGGGGGGGGGCTAGTTGCACTCCAATCACTTTCGACTGTTAAAAAGGGCACTAGCCTTTTAATTTCCAATCAAATGAGCCTGTTTTGAAGCTTCTACGACAACGCCTTCTATAAAAACCTAATATGCCCCCAGGGCATAACTTAAAACCCTTGCCCTGAGTATTGTGGGGGAGTGTCCTCCTCAAAAATATATTTTCTATTTGGAAATCAACTACGCAGAACAAAATGGGCATCTCAAAATTTTGATTGAATGTGTTTGGGGAAATGATGAGGTTGGGGGGGGGGCTAGTTGCACTCCAATCACTTTTGACTATTAAAAAGGGCAGTAGCCCTTGAATTTCCAATCGAATGAGCCTGTTTTGAAGTTTCTACGACAACGTCTTCTATAAAAACCTTATATGCCCCCAGGGCATAACTTAAAACCCTTGCCCTGAGGGTTGTGGGGGAGTTTCCTCCTCAAAAACATATTTTCTATCTGGAAATCAACTACGCTGAACAAAATTGATATCTAAATAATGTTGATTGGATGTGTTTGGGGGAATGATGGGCGTGTCGGGGGGGGGGGGTAGTTGCCCTCCAATCACTTTCGACTATTAAAAAGGGCACTAGAAATCTCAATTTCCAATCGAATGAGCCCCCCTTGAAGTTTCTACGACGACACCTTCCATATGAAGTGCCTCTGGAAAAAAAAAACCCATAAAACATTGGAGCCGTATGGCCTTTCCTATAGGCAACGCTACAGCGTTGCCTCTGATAAAGAGTTTTGATTTGTAACAACGTATATTATTGGTACAATTTCTGTTTACAAACAGTTCCAAATGTTAATGCTAAATTATAGATAGCCTATATAATAGTTTCTGGTCAAAAGGAAGAAACGAGAGCGGATAAAAAAAAAGAAAAAAAAAAGAGTGGATGAATTAAAAAAATGAAACAGAACTCACGAGTAGTATGCTCGTTTAATATTTCACAATGAAGGCCTTGATCTGGAAAACGTCCATGATTCTTCCGAAACCTGTAGCGAAAAACAAGCAAAAAGTTGACAAAGTAGAATTTTAGACGAAAAAGAAAACAAAAAGATGTATCAGTATTTATCTAGAAATAGCGATCAATAAAAACCTTTGCATTTTAAAGTGATAACTGATTGGTGAAGGCATAGAACTTATTCATGCTTACATTCCACAAAAACTAAGAAAAAAAGATCAAAAAGTTCCAAAGCACTTCAAAACCTCAGTACAGAAAATTGGTTACCTCCAAAATCCTTCTCTATATACATATTTCAACCAGCCTCTCTAGTTTACTGTTTGCCAACCCCCCCCCCCCCGTCCCCCAGTGCAATATTCTAAAATTAAGCATGAGGAAACATTCACCCCGTCGTAAATTAATAAAAAAAACTTTCCGAAAAATAATCTTTTAATATAAAATTAAAGGCCATTTTAAACTTGAGATCAGAAGATTCCTTTTTAAATTAAAACTCAAAAGACCAGAAATTACTGTTAAAGAATAAATGAAACCCAAAACGAACAGAAATTAAATAAACGATCATAACAAAAGAAACATACAACAAGTAATAATATAAATAAATAAAGAAATCTTAAAGCGAGTAAAACTATATGTGTTTTGATCAGCCTTGGAAAGTATAAACAAAATCAAACTGAATATTTGATATATAATGATATTAATTGTTGAAAGATCCATCAGTTCACGATTTTATTTCACTGTAATTTTGTTTTCATTTTCAATGCTGCAAGAACTGGAAAAGAAAATATTTGTAACAAAAATCGTTTTAGTAAAGCGCCAATAACGCAGTAGGCTTTAGGTTTTTACAGTTAAGGAAGGGCACAGTATCCAAACTCTTGTTTGTAGTGAAACTATATTTGTCTTGAACAATTTTAGAAAGAACTAATAAATTAAACTGAATATTTGATGTAAAATGACATTAATTGCTGAAAGATCATCAGTTCAAAATTTTACTGTAATTTTAATGTTTATTTTCAATATTAAGTACAATAGAAAATACTTGCAATATAATTCATTTTCAGTAAAGCGCCAATGCCACAGTAGGTTTTAGACTTTTACAGTGAGAGAAGGAGGCGATACCCAAACTCTTGTTTGTAGCGATTTTTGTTTGTTTCAAGCTTAATTTTAAGTTTAAAAAAATAAAAAATTTTATTAAATTTAAGTTTCATATGTTTTAGGATTTATTTGTTCATTTATATTAGTATCTATTGTATGTTTGTTTGCATTGATTGTTTATTCAATTTCTGTTCGTTTTGAGTTTAATTTATGCTTCAGTAGCAAAATATTTTTTTTCGCTTTAAGCTTGATTTGCACATTCAATTTCAGCATTACTCGCTTTAAGATTTATTTATTCAGTTATATTATTACTTGATGTATCTTTTTTTCTATGATTGTTTATTTAATTTCTGTTGGTTTTAACAGGTAGTTGTACCCGAACCATATATCCCCCCAGAGCATAACTTTCAACGCCTGCCCCCCGGCCCTGGGGGGCTGTGTCGACACAGGAGTTTTTGTTATCTGACCTTTTAACTTTTTTATAACAAAATAGCTATCTCAAAACTTTTACCCGAGACATTTGGGAAAAAAGGGCGCGGGCGCTATTTGCCCTCCGATCTCTTTTGACCCCTAAAAGGTGAACAAGAACTTTCACTTTCCGAAGAAATTAGCCCTCTCTGCATTATATACGAGCATCCCTTCCATAAGAACCATTTATACTCCCAGGGCATAACGTACAACGCCTGCCCCCGAGCCCATGGGATTTGTGCCGACACTACATTTTTTTTTAACTAGCCTTTTAACTATTTTTAACAGAATGGCTATCTCAAAATTTGTATCTGATGTATTTGGGGGGAAAAGGACGTGAAGAGGGGGGGGGCTAGTTGCCCTCCTATCTCTTTTGACTCTCAGAAAGTGAACAAGAACTTTCGCTTTCCAAAAAAATGAACCCTCTCTGAAGTTTAAACGAGCATCCATTCCATAAGAACCATATATACCCCTAGGGCATAACCTGCAACGCCAGCCCCCAAGCCCAGGGGGGTTGTGTCGACCCCGGGGTTTTTGTTATATGGTCGGACCGGAGGTCGGAGGGCTAGTTGCTCTTCGATCTCTTTTGAATCTGAAAAAGTGAACTAAAACTTTTAATTTTCAATCAAATGAGCCCTTTCTGAAGTTTATCGAGCATCCCTTCTATAAGAACCATATTTGCCTCCAGGGTATAACTTACAACGCCTACCCTCGGGCCCTGGGGGGATATGTCGACCCCGGGGTTTTTGTTATATGATCTTTGAACTATTTTAAAAGAAAATGGTTACCTCAAAATTTTTATAGGATGTATTTGGGGAAAAAAGGACGTGGGGGGCTAGTTACCCTCTGATCGCTTTTGACTCTTAAAACGGGCACTAGAACTCTCGATTTCCAGTCGAATAAACCCCCTTTGAAGTTTATACGACGGCCCCTTCCATATGAAGTGCCTCTGAAAAAAAAACAAAAACATTGGAGCTGTATGGTCTTTACTAGAGGCAACGCTATAGCGTTGCCTCTAAGCATATTCTGTTTAAATTTACTCTTTTTACGGCTGTTTGTCTGGTTTTATTCATGCTTATCTTTTTCTTGGTTTCTCTTTTGTGACAACATAACTGTAATTTTAATTTTCTATTTGTTTGTTAATTCAATTTGTCGACTCCAAAAAGTGAGCTCAGCCTTTTTAGAGTTGAATTTGCCACCCCCACCCCACCCCATAAATTGAAACATATCCAGTTCTATTTTTATTCCATAAACAAGAGCAACAAGCGTCTCAACATAAAATTTTTCTAGGACTTTGTTAACTCCTTTACATTTATTAGAAGCAGAGAGAAATGAAGTGTACTTGTAAAGAACGTCATTTCTCAAAACTGTTTGCATTAAAAAATGCCAGATACTGCGTCGACTTGCGAAAATTCGACATAAAGTAAATACAATAAAAAGCAAAAAGCCAGGATTAGCTGCCTTCCCTTTATGACACACACTTAAGGAGAAATGCAGTTGAAAAAAAAAAAATGGAAATAAAAAAAAACGCTATTTTAACACGGCAGCAATGTTATTTTGCTGTATTTACAAAAATAAGAATAATAAACTGATGAGACCGTCAATGCACCTGCCCTTAATGGTCCTAAGTTCTAAATCTGGAATACTTTGCTCATTTCTACGCTTCTAAAAACCTTGTTGGCTAAATTCTTTTTTCGCGGATAGTGTCTTTAATAGTTTGAAGACAAAAGGATTTTCAGTTTTAAGAAAGGACAATAATAAGGGGGAAAACAGTTTCTCAAGAGTCACGTCTCATGTATCCTTGGTCAATAAAACATTCAGGCATGAAATGTACAGCCCCAATTCTAGGATGGGAAAGTGTTTCCGACTTTCTGTCTCCTATTCTATCGACAACAAATTCTTAACTTTGGAAAAAAGAATCTTAATTCGGCTTAGAACCTCTTTCGATCCATCCACAGGCCTTGGCAAAGTGGTGACTAGGATTCTGATTTAGATTTTTAGCATTGCTTCTTTTATCAAATTTAAGACAGATCTGAATATACGACTTCCCATGCCTTTCCGTGCCCATAATAATATTCCACCTCCTTTGGATGCTCTTGTTGCTTTTGCTAACGAGAGCGCTCTTACTGTTGTTTGTGAAACGAAATATAAGGTTTCTTCAAAATTAGTGAATATGTGCGAGAGGTTACTATTACGGTCCGAACCTAACTATCTTGTCCTAAAATATTTCTAAGACCCTTAGTTTTCTTGGGGATTTCTGAAGCTTGTCTGAAGTTACCTGAAATCCATCTACCAAACGGTTCTATTACCAGGCCAAAGGATTGTTATGTCAGATTTCTAGTTATTTTTCTTGAAGAAAACGTATTGTTGAAGCACCACAATATTTTGATGAGAATAAAGGTTTGCAGAGATTTTTCGGTTTCTAAGAAAGTTTAAATTTACTGTCCCTAGTTCGGCTATGAAAATCCAGGCTCATTCTTCCATTAAGTCATATACCTCTTTTTGCCCAATAATATTGAACGCAGGTGTTTCCTCTATTCTGAAGCCATACTGAACGCTCAGCACCTAATTTGTTTCTTGATCTCCCCAATTTTTATTATTATTTTATTTATTTCAATTTTATTTTGTTTCATGTGCAGTTTTTTTTCTTCAGCTTAACAGTTAACTGGAAAAATATTTTTCCAGCATCCTAGACGTAATGGGTAAAATCGAAGTCGGTCTCTATTCTGGCTTCACACTCTGTGAATCAAGATTTTGCCAAGGCTAGTTCTGACTCAGATGTCAACTCGTTGACTGATAGTGGAAAGTCTTATACCAAGTCTTGTACTAGGGGTGCATCCAGGAAATTAGCTGAGCTTGGGTCAAAGGCTTGAGTTGTCGAGAAGTTTTCTCCAAACCTTTGTCTCAACTCCAAAGTAACTAGGTCGACAATGAAGTAAAGAGTCTAACTTGCAAGCTTGAAAAATGTCACGATTGTCGCCTAAACCGAAAAATGAAACTAAGTTGTTCTTTTTTCGACAGATTTTTTGTTTCGTCTGCGCATATTGCCAGAATTTCGTAATTAAGCATCTTGTTTGTTCAAACAAGAAGTCAGCCAGTATACTAATAAGACTATTCTGGCGGTTTAGACTCAATTAACTTCCATAACAACTTCTTTCTGTTAAAAATCTGGATTCTCTTCTGTCACAATTTCTAGTAATCCTATAAAATTACCGCGATTGTAGGAGTCAAAATGGAAGTCCCTGTCATGCAAGGGCATATGTCACTTTCATGAGTGTGACCATATGCGAGCAATTTTCTGCTATGGCTTCCTTTCTATTTGAATAGAGGGTTGTAGCTATTAATTGAGATATACCACACTCAATTGCTTTGCAATTCAAGCAGCCATGGTTGGCTTCGACATAAGCTTCTGAAGACTCGTGTTTCTCGATCTTTTCAAGTCACTTTTTCCAGTTGTTCATTGCTTTGTCGACAGCCCTCACATTATCAGAGCCATTACCATGATTGTCTTGTTACAGAAAAGTGCGAACAGCAAAGTCAACCAACAACTTCTTCTTTAATATAATATTCTAGCCATGTTCTCTTTTCATAAGCTTTAACAGAAAAACGGCAGCCTTTTTTTGTGGGAGGGGGGTATTCGGTGAGCTTTGGCTGGCTGGGTGTCTCTCTTTTGTGGTGGGAGATGTCAGAGGCTATATTTCCCCCCAGAATAGGAATACACATTTAAGGTTTGCTTGAATCAGTCGATTGAGCAATTAAACTCCCCATTTTCAAGCAATTACGACTAAGTTAATGGCTAAAAAAAAAAACAATCCTCATTCTAGAAATTGCGCTTCAAGAAAAGAATATTTCAGGCATTTCAAATATAAATCCATGGCAGATTCAGAGTCTTGCCTTCTCCGCTGAGCAACTTATCGATACCGGACAACAAGGCAAAGATACTTATTAGATATTGTATAAATAAAGTTTATGCAAATATTGAAAAAAAACAAAACAAAGACAATACTCATTCTAGAAATTGCGTTTCAAGAAAAAAATATTTCAGGCATTTCAAGCATAAATCCATGGCAGATTCAGAATCATGCCTTCTCCGCTGAACAACCTATCAATACCGGACAACAAGGCAGAGATATCTAATAAATATTGTATAAATAAAGTTTATGCAAATATTGTGTTTAGGTAAATTGTGACATCAAGTACTGAATTATATGTCCAATAAATAAGTAAATGTTCTTTTTTCCACTATGGCACAGTTTAAATATATCGTTTTGTCCGGTATTAAGAACAAATCTGCCAACCATATCTATTTAAAAAACCGTAAAACAGCTTCTTAAGACACTACTATCCTTTTCTGTTAAGAACGAGCACAATAATATTCAAACTCTGGGATCTTTTTTTAAATAAATTTTTATTAAGGTACAATTTTTTTTTTCTCAGGATTAGATTAAAAAAAGGCTTTGACAGAAAAAAAAGAAATAAAAAATCAACTCACTTCAGCAAAATTCGAAGATTTTTTACAAAGGGATGTCCTAGTTTATTGCAATGTGATTGATAGCTGTCAACACTTACAAAGCTCCTTACACATTTACATTCAAATGTGATACCACAGTTTAGCTTGTGAAATGATAATCGTTCTGACGTAGGAAATGTGGCACAACATTCTTCACAAGTATACCGTTGATTCATATGAGCTCTTTTGATATGCTGAAATCAATATAAACTTATTATAATAGCTGTGTACCAAGAATAGTTCCCAGAACAAACTGAAAACAGGTTTTTTTTTTTTCAATACAGACCATGCTATCTATATTCCGACTATCCAAAATATAAATAGACTCTATACATTCGTCTAAACATAGGAAATGCATATTACTATCGGTTTCCATCTACCCTTCCAGGTATTAGAGCATTTTTCCTGAGGGGGGAGTACTGCGTTTTTCAGTCAGTATTTTCTATTTTAGCTGCTGGAATTCAGTACCCAAATACCAAAAGTACCCAATCCTCTTTACCCAAAAAGCCCCAATGTGCCTGGAATTTCAGTATCAGGGGAAGAGGGGCTAGACCACAAGGAAATTATATATCAAAGAATGATAAGGTTTGATTAATCGTTCCCCCACTATAAATCTATAGCCAAATGCTTATGAAGAATTAGGTTTTGTTTGGAACCACTAGATTTAATGTCCGGAACAGCTCAGAATATTTCTTTATCGCCCTTAAAAGTGGAAGGAGACTTGAGGGTTTTATATATAATTGTGTCAAACAATTTATGTTTAATGTCTTGTTGCGAACTTGAAAACTTTTAATAAATAGCGTCGTTACACTACTTGCACGAGAGAGTTCATATGTAAAGATTAGGAACAGAACATTCATATAAAATATTTCAAGTTCATCTAAAGTTCAACCCATATGCTTTACTCACTGTGGAGTATAGAATAACATTAAAACACTATCAATAGCTTCAAAGGTTTGAAGTTTTTTTGCTTCTATTTATTTCATTCACGCTCTTTTTTTTCGTTCATGCTACTATGAAATTAGTCTCATTACTGCTGAGAATACTGAAAATACGGGCTCTCTAGATAAGCGCAAAGCAATAGACCTACCCACGGAGTGATGCCAAAGCTGCAAGTACAACTACTATATGAAAAATATACAATTATAGGATTTATTTACCAATAGAAATCTATACAATTGAATGTTACTAGTACGATTTAATATTTTATTTCACAAAAGCAAATTTAGTTTCTTTGGTACAATTTTTTCCTCAAATATTCTTCATTTCTCTGCGTCACCAAGAATATCTCTGTGAGTATGCAGACTTCCAAGTACATTCTGTCAAGTCTCAGCCATTCTTCTTAATGTGCCTCTAAGGTATGATTTCAATCTTTTTAAGGCAGAGAAACAACTTTTAGCCATGCCGGTGTAAAGTGGAAATATATTAATAACATTTAATAGTACGTGGACATTGAGAGAGAAGTTACTATCACAAACGTCTACGGCGTCTATGTGATTTTTTGGTAAAGTTACCTACTGTGGGTCGGGCTTCATAGTACTTGGGCCTGATCCAACTCTAACCTGGAACTGTGATAACCAAGCTCCTATACTTCTGTTAAACAGCTCAACCTAACTCAAGGCAAATCATTTTCACAAAACCAAAAAAGCATTTTAAAGTTTTTGCAATCAAACAGTTCGTGGTAACAAACTGTATGGTAAGAGCGACTCATCTCAATAGTAACAGAAACTCTAAAAAACGAAATTTTAATATCAATAGATACATGAAAAGAATTGGATTTTTATGCTGATTTTAAATATATAAGTTTCATCAATGTTTACTCATATCCATCAAAAGTTACGAGAAAATTTGCCATATTTTCAAAAAAAGGGAAAAACACCCCTTAAAAGTCATAGGATCTTAATGAAAATCACACCATCAGTTTTAGCGTATCAGAAACCTTACTGTAGAGGTTTCAAGCTCCTATCTGCAAAAATGTTGAATTTGGTGTTTTTTGCAAGAAGAAAGATCACGGATCCGTATTTATTCATTTATTTTTTTTTTACCAGGGGTGATCGTATCGACTCATAGGTCCTAGAATTTTGCGAGATGGCTCATTCAAGCGGAAATTAAAAGTTCTAGTGCCTTTTTAATCAAAAGACAAAAAATTTAAATGAAATAACTTTTTTTTTACAAAAAACGGCAGTTTTGATGCATTTTCATACTGCAGTCTTTTCAAAGATATTTAGTTTTTAAGCAATCATAACCATATATGAAGTAATAAGTAGCGTGACGTAAGATCTAACACCGATTGTGTACTAATAACCATATATGACGTAATGAGTGACATTACGTAAAAATTGAAAAAAAAAATCAATTTTTATTTTATTTTAGTTTTAGTTCAATTATAGTAAGGGACAAACTCTTGCCCTTAGTATCATATGTCTTGTCAAATTAGCTAGTCAATTTCTTCAGATTACGTTTTAAACATTTGCATCGGTTGCAGCGGTAGCTAGCAACCTAGT
The DNA here is from genome assembly GCF_049724085.1 of Artemia sp. Qi Xiang Cuo. Taxonomy (NCBI): domain Eukaryota; kingdom Metazoa; phylum Arthropoda; class Branchiopoda; order Anostraca; family Artemiidae; genus Artemia; species Artemia sp. Qi Xiang Cuo. The sequence continues at coordinate 53,397,802 of NC_142804.1, read as the reverse complement.
AAGAGACAATCACTTCCAATATTAAGAAATATAAAAACCCATAACTCCTAAAAAAAGAGTCAGATCAAAACAAAAAGTACACCATTAGAACCACCTTGTCCGAAACCCATATATATGAAACTTTCTGTCCCTTGGCTTGAACGTCAAGGGAAATACATTGGCTTGAAAATCCAGAAAAGTGGCGGCTACTACAACATTCTGCCTAAATGGCATACTTTTTTTCTCTTTTTTTCCACAGATAGCTTGGCACTGGAATAGATAGTTGTTCAATGGCTCATTTTAAAGAAAATTAATTGGGTTAAAAATATCTTGTAACTAAAATAAGTTATTTCTAAAAGACAATAAATGTTTCCACTAAAAACTACATTTTTGATGTCTTTTCATACTGCAGTCTTTTCAAAGTATATATTATAGAACGACCTCTTGCCTATACTAGATTTTATAGGCCACTTAACTATAGTATAGGTTAATAAATTTACAGTAATTACACTAAAGAACGAACTTTAGTCCATAGTAACTGAAGTTATATTAAAAGACGATCATTAGGATATCATACATAAGGCATTATAGTATGGTAAAGATCGACCTCTAGCCCATTTAAATTTTTACTATAGAGTTCATTACCATGAACTGTTTGATTGCTTCAAAATTCAAATACCATTGAAAAGACTGCAATATGAAAATACATCAAAAGTGTAGTTTGTCGTAAAAAATTGACTCAACTTTAAAAAATATTTTGTTTTTATCATAAAAGGCAGTAAATATAGCAATTTCACTTAATATGAGCCATTAAACAGCTCTCTGTGATTTTCCAATGCCCCGCTAGCTGAGGAGAAAAAAAGCGGAAAAAAAGATGCCGTTTCTGGAGAATATCGTGGTTGAAGTCAATTTGCTTGATTTTCAAGCTAATATATTTTCTTTGTTGTTCAACACAATAGATGGTAGTCTTCTACATAGAAGGTTAGGACAAGGCAGTTCTATTATTGTACTTTTTCTTTTGAATTGAGTCTTTTTTCAGGAGTTATGGGTTACTTTAGTTTTTACTATGGGACGTGATCGTCTCTTACTATGTTGCTAGCGACCGCTGCAACCCGGATGAACAACTCTCTATGATGTTCCAGTGCCAAGCTATTATGGAATATAAAGTTTTAATATAACTTCACCACAAACTGTTTGATTCCTTCAAAGATCAAATATCTTTGAAAAGACAGCAGTATGAAAAGACATCAAAAATGCAGTTTTTAGTGGAAAAATTTATTCTGTTTTAAAAATAATTTGTTTTAGTTACAAAAGGTTTTCAACCCGATTAATTTCCTTTAATATGAGCCATTGAACAACTCTCTACGATGTTACAGTGTCAAGCTATCTGTGGAAAAGAAAGAAGAAAGAAAAAAAGATGCCGTTTAGGCAGAATGCTGTAGTAGCTGCCAGATTTCTTGATTTTCAAGCCAATATATTTCCCTTGCTGTTCAAGCCAAATAACAGAAAGTTTCCTATTACACGGGTTTCAGACATAGCAGTTCTAATGGTGTACTTTTTGTTTTGATCTGACTTTTTTAGGAGTTATGGGTTTTTATATTTCTTAACATTGGACGTGATCGTCTCTTACTAGGTTGCTAGCTACCGCTACAACCCGGATTACTATACAAATATCCCTCCCCCAATTTAAACTACTGGTATTCATTGATGCAAGAAGTTTTTTTCAAAGCGCGTATTTGAGCTTTTGGTAAAATATGGATTATGGTTCGACTCAGAAATTGAACAATGTACTTCTATGTACTTTTCATCCCCAACAAAGAATTGAGATTTTTTGTACTAAATTTAGAAAACCTGCCGATGTGAGTGCGTGAGGAATGTCTAGACACATCATCAAACCTATAATTACTTCTTTACTATCAGTTACTGTAGCGTAGTGGATAGTGACGTCTCCTCCTGACAAGGAAGATAGAACTTTGAGTCGATCTACAGTAACAAGTGAATCTTGATTATAAAAATTTCTAAAATATAGTCTATGATATCATTGATCACTAGTAGTGTTTCTACTTCGTTTACTTTGAGTAACTTTGTCAAAAGTAGTATATTCCCAGTTACTATTTTTACAGTAAGAATTAAACTCTTGCCCTTTAACCTATGTCTTGTCAATTTAGCTAATTAATTTCTTTAGACTATGTTATAAAAATGATTCCCACACCGAGATTCAAACCCGAGCCGGTCGGTTGAAAACCAACTATCCTAAACCACTACACCACATTGGATATATCTTAAAAAGTAGTTAATTGTTTTATCATCTCTTATAGTATAAAACTTGGACATGCTTTAGCTAATCCGGGTTGGAGCGAAAGCTAGCATCCGGGTTGCAGCGGTAGCTAGCAACCTAGTAAGATACGATCTAGTCCAATGTTAAGAAATATAAAAACCCATAACTCCTAAAAAAAGAGTCAGATCAAAACAAAAAGTATACCATTAGAACCATCTTGTCCGAAACCCTATATAGGAAACTTTCTGTCACTAGGCTTGAACATCAAAGGAAATATATTGGCTTGAAAATCAAGTAAAGTTGCAGCTACTACAGCATTCTGCCTAAACGGCATCATTTTCTTTTTTTCTTAAGCAGATAGCTTGGCAGTGGAACATCGTAGAGTTGTTCAACGGCTCGTTTTAAAGGAATTTAATGCGGTTAAAAACTCTTTTGTAATTACAACAAATTATTTAAAATAGAACAAATTTTTTTACGAAACACTGCATATTTCATGTTAAAAATTGATCAATGACGTCATAGTCGTATTACAGTAAAGAACAAACTTCCCGCCCATAGTAACTAAAATTAGATTATAATTTCATGTTAAAGATTGATTAATGATATCATAATGGTAGGTTATAGCCAGGTCGTCTCTTACTATTCCAATTAAGAAGAAGCTATAGGCTTTTTCCTGTTTGTAATACAGTTACAGTAAAGAACGACATGCCCATGTTAACTGAAATAATCTATTGACAATATAACTTCAAACAAACATCTTTTGAAAGTTGCTTCTCTAAGGTATGTTATATACAAGATCAGTCTAGGTAATCATAAAAAGGAATTATGCAAGTTTCATCGGTATCATGGCTGTGGAGATTTTTGAAACCTAGTAACGAACAAACCATGGCACATATTGGACTTAGTTAACTGCCTGATTTTCAGACGTTCGTCTCTTACTATTCCAAATAATAAAAAGCCATAGACTTTTTCCTGTTTTCAAACAGTTCGTGGTAACGAACTGTATTGTAAGAGCAATTCGTCTCCATAGTAACCGACACTCTAAAACACGGAATTTTGATACCAATACATACATCAAAAGAATCGGATTTTAAAGCTTATTTTAAATATGTAAGTTTGATCAAGTTCAGTTTTACCCATCAAAAGTTACGAGCCTGAGAAAATTTGCCTTATTTTCAAAAAATGGGAAAAACACCTCTTAAAAGTCATAGAATCTAAATGAAAATCACACCATCAGATTATGCATATCAGAAAACCTTGCTGAAGAGGTTTCAGCTCCTATCTAGAAAAACGTGGAATTCTGTATCTTTTGTCAGAAGAAATATCACGGATGCGTGTTTATTTGCCCTTTTTTTCTTTTTACCCGGGGTGATTGTATCTACCCAGTGGTCCCAAAATGTTGCAAGAGGGCTCATTCAAACGGAAATTAAAAGTTCTAGTGCCTTTCTTAATAAAAAAAACAAAATTTTTTTTAAATATCACTTTTTACAAAAAACTGCATTTTTGATGTTTTTTCATACTGCAGTCTTTTCAAAGATATTTGATTTTTGAAGCAATTAAACAGTTCGTGGTAATGAACTGTAACGTAAGAGCGATTCGTCTCAATAGTAACCGAAACCATAAAAAACAAAATTTTGATACCAATAGATACATCAAAAGAATCGGATTTTTATGATGATTTTAAATATGTAACAACCATGTATGACGTAATGAGTGATTACGTAAAAATTGAAAAAGTCAATTTTTATTTTATTTTAGTTTTAGTTCAGAATTATATTAAAGAACGAACTGTAGCCCATAGTAACTGAAGTATTAAAAGGAATCATTATGTAGATCATTTTTTAAATTATATTTCTTAAGAATATAATTTCCCATTCTGGGAAATAAAAATTTCCCATACCGGGAATTGAACTGGAGCCATCTGGGTTGCAGAAAAATATCTGATTACTGAAGTTTATGTTAAATCCAGGTTGCAGCGGTTGCTAGCAACCTAGTAAGAGACGATCACGCCCAATGTTAAGAAATATAATAACCCATAACTCCTATAAATAGTGTCAGATCAAAACAAGTACACCATTAGAACCGCCTTGTCCGAAACACTTATATAGGAAACTCTCTGTCCCTTTGCTTGAACAGCAAGGGAAATATATTGGCTTGAAAATCAGGAAAAGTGGCAGCTACTACAGCATTCTGCCTAAACGGAATATTTTTTTCTCTTTTTTTCTTTTCCACAGATAGCTTGGCACTGGAATATCGTAGAGAGTTGTTCAATGGTTCATTTTAGAAGAAATTACTAGATCTAGTGCAATTTGTCATAAAATTACATTAAAAGACAATCATTAGATCACAGCTCTTTGCAAATAGTAGACTTAGTTAGCGGCCTGATTCCGTGAGGCTCGTCTCTTACTATTCCAAAAAAGAAAAGCCGTAGGCTTTTTCCTGTTTGTAATCAGGGTTTTCCAACAGTTCGTGGTAACGAACTCTATAGTAAGAGCGACTCGTCTCAATAGTAACCGAAACTCTAAAAAATGAATTTTAATATCAGTAGATACATCAAAGGAATTGGATTTTTATGCTGATTTTAAATATTTAAGTCTCATCAAGTTTAGTCTTACTCATCAAAAGTTACGAGCCTGAAAAAGTTTGCCCTATTTTCGAAAAGAGAAAAACACCCGTCAAAAGTCACAGATTCTTAATGAAAATCACACCATCAGTTTCAGCGTATGACAGAACCTTATTGTAGAGGTTTCAAGCTCCTATCTGCAAAAATGTGGAATTTGGTATTTTTGGCCAGAAGAAAGATCACGGATGCGTGTTTATTTGCCCCTTTTTTTTACCAGGGGTGATTGTATCAACCCAGTGGTCCTAGAATGTCGCCATAGGGCTGATCCTAAACAATCAACACCTTGATAATTAAAAGCTTTGTGAAAAAAATGTAACACATTACGAAAGGTCAAGTAGAACACTGCCTATTCAATGTATCTCCAGCTAAAAATAGGAAAAAAAATATAGAAAAATAAGAAATTCTTCATTATAAGACCACCAAATAAGGGAGAAGTAAGTCGCAAGTATGACATAGGAGTCAATAAACTGAAATAACTGGTCCTATAGCCAAAAGTATATTTATATGACGGAAAAACAAGCATGGCTTTGAAATTGGTTGACTGTAAAATGGAAAACGTAGTACAAGTAATTTTTAATTGAAGACTTAACCAAATGTTTTTTTTCAATGATTTGCAAATCCAGAGGATTTGTCTTAAAAGAAGTAACAATATATTTCTAAGAAGAGCCTTTCCAATCCACTTAGGCAATGAATAAGTCAAGAAATATTTATACAAAACATAAATGAAAATAAGAAATCGCGAATTTTATCATCTTTCGGGGAAGGCACACTTACTGATTTTACCCAAATCTTTGAGGTAAAAAAAAAAAAAAATAAAAAAAAAAAAGGTATTTAAAAGCGCAAAAAATACTCAACATAGATTTTGAAGCAGGAAAATGGTAAAAAATTCAAAATGAACAGCAAAATTTATCAAAATACCAAAATCTTTGTACTATTTAGGATACATCACTATCTACTATTCTGTGATAAATTACCAAAGATCTTCTAAATTATCGCACAATATAGATTGGCCCATGAGAAAAAAGATCATCAAAGATACTTCAAATGAACCATCATCAATGAGAGCACAAACTTTGTGTATCCATTTACTTTCTGCAAGAACCGTTGAGTGTATTTCGGCATAGCCCACTTCGAAATACAAGTTAGTACAACTTATATTGTAGCGGACATCATAGGTCCAATTTTATCTGAGAAATTTGACCTATTTGTCCTGAGAAAATATAACCATACGTTAGATTAGATTTGTCTAGATAGAAAATTTTCTTTCGTGAGTACGTGAACCTGATTCACAACACATTAATGTCGTGAATTTCCTGATGCGGGGTTGTGTTGCAGTAATTAAAAAAAAATTTTAAATGACATTATTCGCCAAATTGCTTTACATGTTATTCCTTCAAGCTAAATTTGGCGCAGTGGTAATTATAATGCAGTTCTCATTATATTTGGGATATTCCGTTCTTTCCAGTTTTAGTTACATCCTTTTATCAGTCAAAGTCATACTCGGGAAAATGGAAATTTTGACACCAAATAATTTTCGCTGTTGTCTCTTAGATATCAGAAAAATTCGTCCTTGTACAAACCACTTTTCCTCATCAACTGTAAAAAAAAAAAAAAAAAAAAAAAAAAAAAAAAAAAAAAGCATTTTTCCATTGATCTGCGAAATTTATTTTCCGTAGTATGATGTCTTTTAAAGTACTAGCTACCAATTTCTATGACTATTCCACATAGAACCACTACTTGCTAATACTTCAGACGAGAAATAGGTTGTTTCAGTACAACTTGACGCCAACAATTGTGAACGCTTCAATCGTCACACCAAAGACTTTAATTGAATAAAAACAACCAATGAATACGATATGGTATTCGCAGGATTGTCTGTCATAAAAAAGGTAGACATTATCACAAATTCATCTCTCTAAGTCATACTGAAAAGTTCTCGAGAAAAATTTTCTTTCAGTAGATGCTACATACACAATTACCACAGCCAGACTTCAGTTTGACGAGGTCCTATGCTATCAAGGTAATAGAGTCCTTTAAATGGCCATCTTCCCTGTACTTCCAGATTAACACCAGTTATTTTGCTATTTGGTGCAAGCAACGTCGGAGAAATGTAAAAAATAAACCGTAGGAAATATAATTTTTAGAAGGAATTTGAAAACAAATGTTGACTTTGGAGGGGGGTAGAGGCAAACAGCCCCCTCATCCGTAGAAACAAGGCTCAAAATATACTACATGTTAATGTCACCGGCAATTTTGAAAGAACTTTATAGATGGTTCTAACAATCATTATTAAAAGTTACGATGCAAACAAACCATCAATTTACTGATATTGTATGGGGCAAGAAAGTGTCCCAGACCAGACTGACACGTGCTACTTTGACGTTTTATATATTTGCTGTCATGCCAAAAGCTCGTGACTGATGCTTTTAAACTTTTGAGACAGCTGCAACAAAGCATTTTCTGAGATTCAAAGGGAGGATCAGTGGGACAATGTGTTTTCAATTAAGTGTAAATTATTCGTATCTACATTACCCTGCTGAATCTTCTTTTGAAAACAAATTAGCAAATATTTTTTGGCAATTATCTCAGAAGTGCGAAAATGTCGGATATGACCTTTAGGCATTACAGCAATGATACAGAATTTAATTTTATACACTAGAATTGTAGATTGCCAAAACTTTCGAGGCCCCTCCCCCTCTCAGATAGTTAACGAATCAACCCGTTTACGAATAAATATACAGAAAAATTTTGCACTACAGCCATTACTAATGGTTCACTGAACCTTGTAATTAACGATGGTCTCTCTCTTGCACTGCTGCAGTAGTGCGTGCACTACTGCTCTTGCACTGCGATGCTCTCTCTTGCACTGCTGCAGTACACTGTTTCAGCACAATTCAATAAATCGTCAATTTTTTTTTTCAAGTTCTACTCACAGATAGAGTATTTTACTTAATAACGTTTCAAATCTTACAGTAAAACCACTCTGTATCAAACAATGGAAAATTAGAATTGAGGCCTTGTTGCCTTTGAGGTACCATATTGAGGAAGTATATGATGCCTTATATGAATTTTCTCAAGACCTGAAACTCGATGCATTTGGTAGGAACTCACTCTTGGGACTTGCTAAGAAACTACAAAGCTTCAAGTTTCTGTGTTGCTTAGTAATATGGCACGACGACCCTGCACAAAACAAATATGGTGAGTAAGTCGTTGTAAAAAGTCACAAATGATTTGCAAAGTCCGATGGATCTAATAAAAAGTGTGCAATTATTTCTAACCAAGATGAGTTCTGATGAAGGAATAAACAACGTGATCACAAGTGTTAAGGAACTTGCAGAAAAAATCGGTATTGTTCCTGAGTGTGAAAAAGAAACCACAGTCCGCCAATGGAAAATCAAAAAGCAATTTTCTTATGAGGGGAAAGATGAAACTGTAAATTCTGGATAAGATTTATTTAAGGTCAATTTCTTCTTTGTCGTGCTAGACACTGCAATATCCTCACTAAATGAGAGATATGAGCTAATGGAAAACCAGAGTGAAAGTTTTAAATTCCTCTACGACATTCAAAGCTTGCAGAAGTTCGCGGATAAAGAATTAACGAATAAAGCCTGTAAACATTTTCAAATCGTTTTGAGTGAAGGAGAAGACTGCGGTGTGAACGGCGACATGTTGTTTGAGCAGTTACAAATTTTCGCAGAAATGCTGCCCCCCCAAGAATCCCCAGCTCGAGCTTTGTTGTATATAACAAAACATGGTTATATGGACACATTCACAAACGTTTTTACTGTACTGATAATTCTATTAATGGTTCCAGTATCAGTTGCCAGTGGCAAAAGGAGTTTCTCCAAGTTAAAGTTAAGAAAAGCTTACTTAAGATCAACGTTGAGTTAAGATCGAATAAGTTGGCTTGCATCCATAACCATTGAAAATGTGCTATGTGAATTCAATAAGGACAGACTACTCAATGAGTTTTCCAACATAAAAATAAACAAAATTTGTTTTTCATAATAAAAAGTTGTATGTTGAATTGTTTTATAGGTAGCATGTTCAACTGATGCATTGTGAATCATATTTTAACTCCCCATTTTTAATAAACCCCCTTGTTGTTTATTGACATATTCCATTGTAATATTTAAGTTAGAATCATGCTACACAATAAAAGTTTATTTATTTGTATTGTTACACTTTTTACTAGAAAACCTTGTACACCTTACTATAAGGGCCTGTAATTATATTTTGGTCTACCAGAGGGGGGGGCGCCTGCAAATAGTCTGCTTACCTAAAAAAAAGTCTAGGGCCTGACCTGGCCATTATACAGTATATTTAAAAAGTATATATTTCGTAATCATACTGCTTTATAGAATGGCTCGCTTATAACATCCACAGTAAGTCGTAAAATGATTCATATCAAAACGAGCCCATATTTTGGCCCGATTTTGGTATTAATCATTTTGTAATTTTGCTATGGCTTATCTGTATTAGCGAGTCATTCTTCAATAGTAAGAAAAAAACAACAAAAAAACATAATATTGATCTTTACCTCGCAGTATCGGCAGAATAGTTACCACATAACTTAAGAATATTTCTTTCTTCAACAATATGAGACTAAAACTTGTAAACAAAGTTATTTCTTACGATTTCTAAATTTGATTTGTTGTAAAAGAAGTCTCCTCCTTTTGGGAAATCTTCATTGTAGCGACAGCCCTTAAATGTGCAGTATAATCTATCCCCTTTGGCGAGGGCACAGTCCTGTAAAAGAATGTATAAAATAATTTAAATATATAACAAACACCATGAACTAATCAGATAAGAAAAAAGATAATAATTCCCAATTTTGCTTGATCAAGCAGAAATTAATCAAGCGAAATTAATCTAACTTTAAAATGAAACATTATTTATTTGAAAGAGCCTTCATAGGTTTGTTTTTAACTACAAATATTGATGAAAGATTTTTTCGTGAAAGCAGACATTCCCACTTGATTTTGCATTTTAACTTAAACAAAAAAAAAATAATGAAATTAAATAATAGTGGTGTTCAGTTACTTTGTGGAACACGCTTAGAACTCACGTAATCTTCCGAAATGCATCAATAGCGCTCTTTAAGAGGAGTTTCAACCGTTTGTACAGTGAAAAAATGAAGCTAATTGAACAGGAAGAAGACTAAAAAGAAGTAGCATACCTAAAAAAGAAGAAAGACATTGGTGCTGGTATTCCATAAGTTTGCAAAGGCATGATGTGAGGGCTATAGGTCTGTAGGAGGCTGAAAGGTTTCGATCCTTTCCTGTCTTCAATATAGGAATTACTGTTGAGGTAAGAGCCTTATTACTTTACCTTGTTAAGGTAAGAATGCTTTTTCTCTCTAATAGAGGGACCACAGATACACTTCTATGGCAAGAACACCAGACAAAATCTGGCTTCAAGCAGGGTAAGGAGACAAAAGCAGCACCTTGGATATCAGGACTGCTTTTGATAGGGTTAGTGTGGATAAACTGATAGGAAATTTACATTCTTTCCGAATTTGATTAGAACTGAGGATGTGGATAGAAGATTACCTGCGAAACTCGAAACTGGAGATACGTATGGGGAAGAGTGTATTTCCATCAAGAACTAAGCCAGATGTGGGAGTACCTCAAGGGAGGGGGGGGGGGGTACTAAGCCCAATCCTTTTCCTTATTTATTGCAGTGATATAAATTTTGAAAACATTCTGGGATGCAAGCTGTATACGTATGCTGACGATATTGCACTTGTTGCAATATTAACAGATAAGCGTGTCCTGCAAGCTGCTGTCCAGAAAGGTCTTGATTATCTCAGTGTATGGGCAACTGTCAACAACATGGAATTCTTTCCAGCTAAGTCAGCAGTGCTCCTCTTCACAAGGACAAAGACTCACTCTCAACACCAAGGCTTTCAATCAATGGTACCCCTGTTCCACCAGTTTAAAAGTTTATCTATCTTGGGGTGATTTTTGACACTGCACTCTCATGGACTCACCATGTGAATCATTTAATTGGAAACCTCAAGAGCAGAGCCGACTTTGTCAATGCTATTTGCTTATCTAAGAGAGGAGCCCCTTTCTCTGTTGTCACTCAGCTTGTGGAGCAGGTGTAATAAGCAAGCTAAATTATGGTTGCCGCCTATACCGGGAGATACCTGCCCAACTCCTGAAAAAACTGGATAAAGCCCTGCATTGCATACTAAGGAAAATTATTCGAAGCCTTAAATCAACTCCCTTACCTACAATATATTATGAACTGGGACTGACAACACTAGAATGAAGAAATTAGAAGCACAAGATTTTACATGAAAGATGTTGATCCCAAATGGCATTATCTACAAAGAAGTTCTTAAAACATATGATCAGAACCAAAGATTCCCCTGAAATTAACTCAAAACGGGGTGCTAGGTATGGGGAGAATTTAGTATGTCAGTGTATGGGGAGAATTTAGTATGTCAGTATCCATTCAATAATTTCTTATATTATTGTGAGAAGTCATTCAAGGAGAAGGAGAAAGAGGATTTCTTTCTGAGGTCTCAGAGCCAGATCCTTGAATTGTATGGTTATGGTACCCTACCTCCTTATCTGTTCCACCCAGTGAGGCACCTGGATATAAGTATATTCAGGCTTAGAACACGCCATGCTCAAATTAGGAGCGTTTTATTTAAATAGAAGTCAGTAGATTCTCCCTTATGTGAGGTCTGCAATGTGGAAGAGGATGCTAGGCATATTTTAATCTATTGTATAAAGTATGAGACACAAAAACTGCCATTGAAAAAAGCTTGCTTTAAGTATTGTGGTGCATTTACACTCAGAAGTATAATGGGTCATGCACAGGCACCACCGTGGGCAAGACAAAAAAATCTATGGAAGTATTAGGTCGCTTTATTGTAGATACTAAATTTATCTAAGAGTGGAGCCCCTTTTTCTGCTGTCACCCAGCTTGTGAGAGCAGGTGTAATATACAAGCTAGATTATTGCTGCCTCTTATACCGGGAGGCACCTGGCCAACTCCTGAAAAAACTGCATAAAGCCCTACATTGCATACCAAGGTAAATTCTTCGATGCCAAAATCAACTCCCCTACCTACAATATATTATGAACTGGGACTGACACAATATATTATGACTCCTGATTATGACAGAATGACAGCCAGATGGCTGAGATTTGACGTGGAACACTAATTACACTGAAAGGCTCTGATAAAATCGAGGAGACGTGCACAGCAGGCCGAACAGAAGTGCATGAAACAAACAAACAAACAACATCGGTGCTGGCGCGGAGAATCTTGGTATTCAATAATAGCCAAATCATATAAAAGTGCATTCACTGGGAAACTTACACAGCCATGTACGTCTTTAAAAATCAGGAAAACACAATAATTCAATTTTTAATGAAAAACACCTCCAAATGCAGTTTTACGCTCGCCGGACACCGAGTTTGAAAATAAAGATTGTCTGTGAAAAATTAGCAAAAAAGATATATCATCACAGAGCTCAAGAAACTGCAACTTTTCTGGTTGCTATAGCGACAAAAAACACTGACATAAAATCTAAGCGACAAAAAACACTGACATAAAATCTAAGCTATAGATATTATTATATAGATATTATATATTAATATAGATATTATTAAATAATTTAAGATTAAACGCTTCAAATTATTAGTTAATTGAATTACCTACAAACATACTTTTTAGAAAGACCAACTAGGCTATCCTATTCTGTTATATTTATCCCTTTGGTTGATTATTGAAATATCGAGAGAATCCTTATTTTCCTCTAATTAAAAAATAATCCCTTTTATTACTTAATTTTTATATGTTCCCACTAGTCAATAATTGTTCAATTGCCCTACTGAATATAACGGTTATACCACCTTATTGATTGTTGTATTGCTCGACACTCAAATGCAGATAAAACGGACGTTATAACGTTTGGTTGGGCTTATTTGTAAGCTAGAAAAGTTTCTGCTGGCTTCCTTACAATTCTGGGTGGCAACAAAGCAGACAATTTAAGCAACGAAAAAAATCTTTATAACCGCATAACAATCAAAAGAAAAATCATAGAGAAATCCTGGCTTTCAGGTATGTAAAAAAAAATTTTCATTTTGATGTCGTTGGTACTTAAATAGTCAGAACCAGAAGGACCAAAAATATATATATATATATATATATATATATATATATATATATATATATATATATATATATATATATATATATATATATTTTGGTCCTTCTGGTTCTGACTATTTAAGTACCAACGACATCAAAATGAAATTTTTTTTGCCATACCTGAAAGCCAGGATTTCTCTATGATATATATATATATATATATATATATATATATATATATATATATATATATATATATATATATATATATATATATATATATATATATATATATATATATATTGGTCCTTCTGGTTCTGACTATTTAAGTACCAACGACATCAAAATGAAATTTTTTTTTGCCATACCTGAAAGCCAGGATTTCTCTATGATTTTTCTTTTGGTTGTTATGCGGTTATAAAGATTTTTTTCGTTGCTTAAATTGTCTGCTTTGTTGCCACCCAGAATTGTAAGGAAGCCAGCAGAAACTTTTCTAGCTTACAAATAAGCCCAACCAAACGTTATAACGTCCGTTTTATCTGCATTTGAGTGTCGAGCAATACAACAATCAATAAGGTGGTATAACCGTTATATTCAGTAGGGGAATTGAACAATTATTGACTAGTGGGAACATATAAAAATTAAGTAATAAAAGGGATTATTTTTTAATTAGAGGAAAATAAGGATTCTCTCGATATTTCAATAATCAACCAAAGGGATAAATATAACAGAATAGGATAGCCTAGTTGGTCTTTCTAAAAAGTATGTTTGTAGGTAATTCAATTAACTAATAATTTGAAGCGTTTAATCTTAAATTATTTAATAATATCTATATTAATATATAATATCTATATAATAATATCTATAGCTTAGATTTTATGTCAGTGTTTTTTGTCGCTTAGATTTTATGTCAGTGTTTTTTGTCGCTATAGCAACCAGAAAAGTTGCAGTTGAGACACTTTGAGCCTTTTTTTTGATGTCATGACATCCAAACAGACCTTAAATTAGAAGTAGTTCCTTTGTAAAATTATCTTTTTTTTTGTTGGACCTTTAACTTTTGCCTCAGCTTGTCTTTTGTCATTATGAAAGACATGTCGCCGAACCTTTGTTTCTTTTAATTATTCAGGTGGCGGGACAAAAACTTCATTTTCTTCCAACGATTTATCTAGTCCAAATTTTTGATTTTCAAAGCTATGGTAGGCATTAATGACCACCATTATTTCTTTTAATTGTTCAGGTGCTGGGAAAAAACTTCTTCTTTTGCCTCGGCTTGTCTTTTGTCATTATGAAAGATATAACGCAAAAACTTTGTTTCTTTTAATTGTTCAGGTGGTGAGACCAAATTTCTTTTTCTTCCAACGATTTATCCAGTCCAGGTTTTAATTTTCAAAGGTATGGTAGGCATTGATGATGTTATCCATGTCAAAATCCAAAACCCAATCACCATCGATGTCATAAGAAATGCTTATATGATGCACTAACATAGTACAAGACGTCATTTGCAAATACCAAAACTAAGGCTCTTAACGAATTTTTCCGACTTCTGACCTATCTAGACCGTTTTTTAAGAGAGAATATCCCAAGATACCAATTTCTTCAAAAAAATATGGAGCTGTTTTCGAGAAATAGAACATATAGGGGAGAGTGGTATATGGAGGGACATATTTTGGAAAACCTCCAAAATGTATGGTTAACATTGGAGTAGAAAAATGGTTTATAGCTCAAATGAAAGCCCCAGAACTGCTGCATAAACTGTGATTTTTCTTGTATAGCTAGAAAAAGGGGGGGGGGGGTGTCCCTGCTTATACCATTTGTCCCACTAAGTACCAGGGGTGGTATATCTTGGGACACGAGGTGGTATACTCTGGGACATAGTAAAAAGATTCATGTTTTGGTCAAAAACTTTGACTTTTTATTTGCTTTTCCAGCTCTTCCAACGGTCCCAACTTGTCCTCAAGCCCTGTCACCCCGTGCTTTCTTATCGTTTCTTTCGGATTCTTGTTCTTCAATCTGTTTTTTCACAGGAGTTTCAGTAAGAATCTTTGTAGACTTTCTTCCTGCCTCTGCCACTCAGTACACGTGGCGTGGCTTGCACAACTGCAAAACAGATGTGGGACTCGTGGTTGTCCATCATCAGAAGCTTCGGGTTTTCAGGGGAAGTATGCAAGTAAGTCTTGAAACTCCTCCAGCAGAGTTAGCAGGAGCACCAGTTAGCATGTGAGGTTGAAATTACTTGCGTGAGAATATAAGGTATGGGGAAGGTACTGCCCGCTGGCAGAGATAGACTCATAGACTCATAGACTCATTTATTAATAAACAACTATCGTAGCCGTGGCCGAAGCCCCGACTAAATGGCGCTGTTTAGTACATTACATAAAACTGGTCACTGGCGGTTTAAATAACTGACAAAAAAAGGCACGAAAGAATTGCTGTGACGGGTTGTTCGACACTTTGGCGGCACTAGTTGATTTTTATGGCGGGTGTTGGCGGTGATAGGTGCAGGAGGGGAAGCGACGAACGGTGTTTCTGGGACGAAAGAAGGGACTGCCCAAAATTGCACATTAACTGTAAGCGCCTATCACGCAACGTTGGCAGTCGTAAGGTACTAAGGGCAGCCTCATAAGAGTTGTATTTCGGGCCTAGTATCACTTTCACTGCCCGTTTTTGAATGGCTTCCAGATCTTCACTTAGGTATTCAATATTATGAGCCTGAGGGCCCCACACAGGACACGCATATTCAAGGATTGGGCGCACATACGTGACGTAAACCGTCTTCAGCTGACTTTGTGAGAAACCCAGTCGGCGCAAGGTAATTAGCGACTGTAATGCGTAACTACCTTTTTTCACCAGACCGGCGATGTGCGCGCTAAATGAACAGTCATCACTGAAAGTAACCCCGAGAATCACTGAGGTTGAGGTAGTAGGGTACCAAGGAACCGGGCATGAGAGGTCACGCTTAAGCGGATTAAACCTCATGACTTTTGTTTTATTCATATTAAGCTGGAGGTCGTTAATGCTACACGCCTCGAGAAAAGAGTTCCTGATCTCACTGCTGAACTGGGGATACACGTCTGACTTTTCAGCAAGATATTTCAGAAGTAGGGAGAGATCGTCCACGTATTTGAATCTGTCTTCAAACTCGAGGATAATGTAGTTAATTACCGCTAAAAACAAAAGAGCTGCCAGCTTAGTGCCTTGTGGTGCGCCACACGTTAGTTCAGCCCACTCAGAGTTTAAGTCACTAGGGAAGAGAGCATAGACACACTGACAGCGGTTACGCAGGAAGTCAACAACTAAGAGCAAAATATGCTTCCTAGCGCCCATCTTTTTGAGGTTATTTGCTGCTGTATAGTGGCGGATCAAGTCAAAAGCCTTACGATAGTCGACTAAAAGCAGGTCAACGAGGCTACTGCCTTTGTCCAACCACTCGGTAATCAGGTGGTAGAGACGTACTAGATAATGCGTCGTACTACTCCCTTTCAAGCAGCCGTACTGAAACGGATCTAGGGCTGGCTGAACTTGGGCTAGGAGCTCTCTATAAATAAAAGATTCAGTCACTTTAGCCATATTAGGCGTAATAGAAATCGGACGAAGCTGATTGCAGGACTTCGGGTCTTTGACTTTAGGTAAGACGCGGACGTAGGCTTTTTCCAAGCACTCGGGAATTTGTGCTCCTTGAACGACTGATTGATCACTGATGAGAGTGGTTTTGCTAAAAACATAGAATATTCTCTTAAAAGTTTAACTGGCAATTCTCCTGGGTAAGAAGCACAGTTGCTTTTTAACTTTTGAAGTTCTTTATACACCGCGAACTCTGATACTTCAACGATTGTATCTTCAGAGACGTCAGCAATGAGGGCTTCGATTTCGGCTTCAGTGAAGGACGGGTGAGTAGTACAGATTGAGGTGAAAAAGGCGTTCACTTCGGCTGATTTTATCAGCGTTTTGTCGTCTTTCTGTATCTTAATTTCACTGGTGGTACGTTTACCGGTAAGACGCTTGACTTCAGAGTGCCACCTACGGGGCTCACCTTGAAGGAGAGGCGAGACTTTGTCATGAACGTACCTTTTCTGCGCTGCTCGTAACAGTTTAACAATGCGGTTACGAAGTTTGTTTGCTTGAACAATATCCCCACTGCGATGTAACTGGCAGCGAGTTAAGATAAGCTTCTTTAGATCGGGTGTTACCCAAGGTTTGTCAGTATCACTAACAGTTATTTTTTTCTCAGGGAAATGTTCGTGATATTTACATGACAGCAAAGAGTTGAAAGTATCAACTTTCTGGTCGATATCTGTCATAGAGCAAATCTCATCAAAGTCAAACGTCCCAATCCACTGTCCAAAGGAACGAATTGCCTCTTTAGTCATAGGTCGAGTGGTAATTTTTACTTTACGTGGTGCTGGAAGGCCAACTTTGGCCTTCCAAAGAAGTGTGTTATGGTCAGAGTTATGCAACGGACCGAGAGAGAAGGGTACTTCGTAATAATCGGGAATGTTCGTTAAAATAAGATCTAATATACTACCACTGACGTGAGTAGGGATTGAGACAACTTGCTTAAGGTCAAGCATGCTGGAGACCCATGCCTTATTAGTCTGATTGAAATCACCAGCGATTACAAAAGCAGGCGCTGCGTGTCTGCGGCGTAGGTCATCAGTGCAGTTTTGGATATACTGGATCAGTTCTTTTCTGTTCTTTGCACTTTCGGGGTAGTAAACTGCAGCTACAACCAAGCACGAATATCGCTTTGATAGGCGCTTTGGTTTGCATTCGACCCAAATTACTTCATGGCATGATTCACTGGGCTGACTTAGTAATTTACAAGGTAAGTCTTCCCGAAAGTACAGTCCGACCCCACCGCCTCGTCGGTTAATCCCTCGGTCGCGTCTCGTATTAAAAAAACACTTGTACCCCTTGATATGCCCGGTTTCATCGTTAATATCCCAACATTCTGTGATAACAGCAATGGGGGAACTCGTCTGTTTGAGAACTACTTCAAGTTCGTCGGTTCCAACCATAGTCACAAGCACGCCACGCTCAGTTGAGGTTACTTTGCCCACTATTTTCCTACCCTTCTCGGCAAAAACCTTTGGAGGAACATGAACAGTGGTGACTGAGGTATCATCACAGTTGAAAATGTTGCTTGTTGTAAATGGAATTTTTTTCAAACCTGACTGCAAGTTGGAGAAAAACTCCTGTACATTGTGCTTGTTAATGGTTGTGGCACACATCAAACTTATCGCCTCTGGCTTTCTAGGTGAAAGCTCTGGGTTTCGAGCCCGAAATCCAGCTAGTCAGTCTATGCCGGCTTCTTTGGAGTTTGTACAATTGTCTTGGACAGTCTTGTTGTTTGCAACGGCGTAGTTGTAAGCAAGGGTTCTGGTGTCTCAACTGGTCAGACCATAACACATTCTGCTCGCTTGCAGCAGGTATTGAGAGAGTGATGCTTCTTCAGGCGTAAGAATAGTAGCAAATTCGAACTGTAAGAATTCATACGGTGTTGCCGGGAGGGGGGGGGGGGATGAGGATGTTAATAACATGCCTACGCCACTCAGAGAAAAAGAGAGAGAGAGAGAGAGAGAGAGAGAGAGAGAGAGAGAGAGAGAGAGAGAGAGAGAGAGATAGAGAGAGAGAGAGAGAGAGAGAGAGAGAGAGAGAGAGAGAGAGAGAGAGAGAGAGAGAGAGAGAGAGAGAGAGAGAGAGAGAGAGAGAGAGAGAGAGAGAGAGAGAGAGAGAGAGAGAAAGAGAGAGTTGTGAGACTTGTGGTATTCTCTGAACTCAATATAAGACCTGAATATAATTACAAAACATTATCCCTAGAACGGCAAAGCCGCCTATGGGCTGTGGGTAGATTCTATCCGTAAACATGCTATTTCCAACCAATGCAACCCCTCACTGTTTGCAACATCACCTCAAATGAATCAACTTTATTACCCTTTTCTCTCCCCATCAATTTCAACCAAAATTGACTCACTCGTAGAACTACGCAGTTACAATTTGTGACTTTAACTGCCCACGCAATAAAAGAAAAAGAAAATGGTGTTATCGCTATTGAGAGAAAACTAAAGATTACGACAAAGAAGAAAGGGGATAATTACAAAAAAAAAAGAAAAAAAAAGAAAGGACATTTATCTTAAAAAACAAAAACTGAAGGTTCCAACATGTGGTATATCATGCCCCACTACATACCACTTGTCCTTGTCCCACTATATACCATGCGACCTCTACTTGCACATTGTGTCTGATTTTTCTTACTGTTGCATGTTTTTCCACAAGATGGCCACACGACATGACCTGATGTTTTAGCTTTCGTTTGCTATCTTACACACACAATTTCTGCAAACAATAACAAAATAAAGCACAAAAAACAATTACCCAAATATTTTTTTGGGAGTATAGCCGAAACTTTGAGATCGATTTTCTCAAAAACGAAAATAGCAACTTACCAAAATGATAAAACTGTCATGTCCGTCAGTAAATGAACTATACTAGGTAACTTTATTGGATTTTTTAAAGAATGCTAGATGGCAGATAAGTACTATGTCCCACCTTATACCCTAAACTGCATATACCACTTACCCCTGCACGTACAATTATTGCTCACATATATACAGGCTTATATATGTGAACGCAGACAATTTGAGCTTTTTCTTGACTCTCTATGATGTTCCAGTGCCCCGCTATCTGAGGAAAAGGAGAAAAAAAAATGCGGTATATGCAGAGTATCATGGTTCCAGCCACTTTTCTTGATTTTCAAATCGGTATATTTCCCCTGTTGTTCAAGCCCAGAGACTGTAAGTTTCCTATATATAGGTTTCGAACAAGGCGGTCCTAACAGTGTACTTTGTTTTCTGATATGCTTCTAGTTTCAGGAGTTATGACCTATTTCATTTTTTACTATGGGGCGTGATCGTCTCTTACTAGGCTGCTAGCTACCGCTGCAACCCGGATTCGTTATAATTACTAAATACTAATAACCTACGACTATGACGTCATTGATCAATCTTGTACATGAAAAATGGGGTTTTTCATAAAAAATGATTAGATTTAAAAAATTATTTTTTTTTAATTAAAAATAATTTTTAACCACATCAATTTCCTTCAAAATGAGCGATTAAACAGCTCCCTATAATGTTCCAGGGCCATGCTATCTGAGGAGAGAAATGATGATGTATATGCAGAATATCGTGGTATCAGACACTTTTCTTGATTATCAAGCCAATATATTTTCCTTGTTTTTCAAGAAAAGAGACGGTAAGTTTCCTATATAGAGACAAGCCGGTTCTAATAATTTACTTCTTGTATTGATCTGATTCTATTTTTAGGAGTTATGGGTTACTGTAATTTTTATGAAGGGACGTGATCATCTCTTACATAGTTGCTAGCTACCGCTGCAACCCAGACTGGATTATAAAATATCATAAACAAATTATTATTCAGCAGTTATTATAGGCTTTACTATTCATTCTTTACTTTAAAATTCCAGCTATATCCAATGAAACTTACAAAGTCCCGACTTATAATAAACTAAATCGATCCTTTATGTAAATATATGCAATGGTACTGCTGCATAATTGTCCTTTACTAGGTTTCAGCTTTATCCGATGATTGAGCCTTTGTATACTGTCGTCATTGATCAAAATTGTACATGAAAAATGAAGTTTTTCATATCAAATTGATTCTACTTTGAAAATATTTCTTTTAATTACAAATGGAACTAGATCTACCAATTTCCTTTAAAATAAGCCACTGAACAACTCTCTACGATGTTCCAGTGCCAAGCTATCTGTGGAAAAGAAAAAAAGAGAAAAAAAGATGTCGTTTAGGCAATATATTTCTCTCGCTAATCAAGCCAAGGGACAGAAAGTTTTATAAATAAGGGTTTCGGACAAGGCAGTTATAATGGTGTACTTTCTGTTTTGATCCGACTCTATTTTTAGGAGTTATGGGTTATCATATTTCTTAACATTGCATTTGATCGTATCTTACTAGGTTGCTAGCTGCCGCTGCAACCAGGATAAGCAAAAACTATATAATTAGCTTTACTGAATAAGACGAGGTGGCCGAGTGGTTAAGGCGTTTGACTAGAAATCTAATGTGCTCTGCACGTGTGGGTTCGAATCCCATCCTCGTCGACTTATTTTATAGTTAGCTTTATTTTTATAATTTAATTAAGGCGTTTGACTAGAAATCTAATGTGCTCTGCACGCGTGGGTTCGAATCCCATCCTCGTCGATTTATTTTATAGTTAGCTTTATTTTTATAATTTAATTATTATCATTACATTTTATTACTTTTAATTATTTTTTTATCATTATTTTTATAAATAACTTTATGATGATGTGGCCGAGAGGTTAAGGCGTTGGTCTGCAAATCTAATGTTCTCTGAACGTGTGGGTTCGAATCCCAACGTCGTCGATTTTTTCTATTGTCAGATTTCTTTACGAATAGCTGTAATTTGTTCAGAAATCCTGCACGCGTGCGTAAATTAAGATTACAATAGATTGGATTATAAAATATCAGAAACAAATATATAAACAAATTATTATTCAGCAGTTATTAGGCCTATAGGCTTTACTATTCATTCTTTACTTTAAAATTCCAGCTATATCCAATGAAACTTACAAAGTCCCCACTTATATTAAACTAAATCGATCCTTTATGTAATTATATGCAATGGTACTGCTGCATAATTCTCCTTTACTAGGTTTCAGCTTTATCCGTTGATCGAGCCTTTGTATACTGTAGTCATTGATCAAAATTGTACATGAAAAATGAAGTTTTTCATATCAAATTGATTCTACTTTGAAAATATTTCTTTTAATTACAAATCACACTAGATCTACAAATTTCCTTTAAAATAAGCCACTGAACAACTCTCTACGATGTTCCAGTGTCAAGCTATCTGTGGAAAAGAAAAAAAGAGAAAAAAAGATGCCGTTTAGGCAATATATTTCTCTCGCTAATCAAGCCAAGGGAAAGAAAGTTTTTTAAACAAGGGTTTCGGACAAGGCGGTTATAATGGTGTACTTTCTGTTTTGATCCGACTCTATTTTTATATTTTAGGATCCGACTCTATTTCTTAACATTGCATGTGATCGTCTCTTACTAGGTAGCTAGCTGCCACTGCAACCAGGATAAGCAAAAACTATATAATTAGCTTAACTGAATAAGACGAGGTGGCCGAGTGGTTAAGGCGTTTGACTTGAAATCTAATGTGCTCTGCACGTGTGGGTTCGAATCCCATCCTCGTCGATTTATTTTATAGTTAGCTTTATTTTTATAATTTAATTATTATCATTATATTCTATTACTTTTAATTTTTTTTCATCATTATTTTTATAATTAACTTTATGATGAAGTGGCCGAGAGGTAAAGGCGCTGGTCTGCAAATCTAATGTTCTCTGAACGTGTGGGTTCGAATCCCAACGTCGTCGATTTTTTCTATTGTCAGGTTTCTTTACGAATAGCTGTCAATGTTGAGAAATTCCTGCACGCGTGCGTAAATTAAGATTACAATAGGCTAAACAGGAGCTGAAACGTAGAATTCTTAGAAAGAAAACTACATGACACCCACCGTCATAACTAGTAATACCTATGCAATCCTGATTAATATAAAATCACAGACAGGAAAAAGCCTATGGCTTTTTCTTATTTGGAATAATAAGAGACAAAAATCAGAGAATAAGGCATCTAACTAAGTCCAACATGAGCAACACTTTGTTCTTTACTAGGTTTCAGCCATGTCTACATTCATGATACAAATGAGACTTACGTAATCCCAATTTATGATTAACTAGACTGATCCTTTATATAACATATATCGATCCTTTGTGTATTATAAAAACCACAACGCACACGGTTAGTTCAACCCCCCTCTCTCCATACCCTGGAGTTTTCTATTTAATATCCTTAGCCGTTTCTAAGATAATATAGATATGCCATTTTGACAACTTTGATGCACTCATTGTCTTTTCCTTTAGCCCATTTAGCCCAACATCACATTCACCATTCTCCAAAAGTTTCAACTTAATCCCCCTTGCGATTTTTGAGATATTGCCGATATACCCTTTTAACAACCTATATGTATTTACTGTCTTTTGATTCATCCCAAATTGCCCTGAAGGTTTCAACTTATTCCACTTGATTTATCCCAACTTGGGCTTGAGTTTCCTTGGGCTTGAGTTCGTTCTTTACTATAATTTTGACCTAAAACCATTTTTACGGGCTTAGGGCTATTTCTTGTTCACTAAAGGACGTGTTCATCTTTTACTAGGTTACATTTACCACTGCAACCACAATGAGGGTAACTATCTTTTTTATATACTATATATATATCAATAATTAAAATAAATTTGTGCCATTTGTGTAATACTATCTTATCTAAAGATAAGTATGTTTTGCATCATCATCTATATAATGATTCCTTATAACCATTAAATTACTATGGGCTACAGGTATAGACCCCGGCGCCATGCCGGCGTATCGACCGACCGCCGCCAACGAGAGGCCCGGTCAAACGCCGCCGAAGTGTCGTAATGCCGCCGGCGCGCCACAGGCACGCCGCCGCCGGCAGAGGCGGCGGCGTTCGGTCGACTTTAAATTATTTTTACGGCAATTCTTTATTGCGTCAACAGCAAAGTCGGAGCTTTTCCTTCTCGTGTGGTTTAGTATTTCGATTTTCCTGATAAGAAATCAAGCAGAGCTTGCACTATCCCCAAATTTTCGGGTATTTCCCCGAAAATCTATGCGTCACCCCGAAAAAAATTTTGTTCCCCGAATCCCTGAAAATCACGCAATCACGGTGCCACCCCTAGTGATTTATCACCAGTGACTGTCCCCGCCAAATATTACTTTGTATACCATAATTCTTCACTGCTCTCTTGTTCATTAATTTTTCGTCTCTTTTGTTACTTTGCATAAAAACCAGACAGATGCAATATGCTATTGCAAATATTGCAATATACACAGTTCTTCATATGTTGACAAAAAAGTATCGTCTTTATGAAATGAGTTTAAATAATTTCGAATGCAGTTTCCCAATCGCTATTTCTTACATCATTTGTAGCCAATAATTTTATTTTCAAGTTAAATAGAATTATAGAACACATTCACTACTATACAGCTTCAGCCTTTTGTTGGATTTTGAAATTGACAGCTGACAGATTGTTTCTACAGCTGAATTGTAAGTTTCCAGATTTTTTTTTTTTTTTTTTGCTTTTTTTAGATAATATTTTCTTAATTTTTTATACACAATTATTTGACATCTTATTTAAAATACAATATTCTTTCCGTAAAATTTTTACCCCCCCCCCCAAAAAAAAAAACAGCCTTTGGTTGAGACAAAATTTAGCTATAGACTAGGCTATGTACAAGGTTGGGGAATTAAAGATTGAACCAGAAGTTACCCCAAAAATATGATTCATAAATAAATTGTAAATTTTTGCCTATAGGGGAGGGGGATAGGGGGCTGTCATTTTTAAATGATAATAGGCTACCTTATTTTTTTATTGAAAGCAGGGATGTCAAAAAGATAATTATTTTTTTCATTTAAAGTGGAGACAGAAGAAAATGATATCAAATTCCCTGGGAAACCATTGAAATATTTTGATAGACCCAGGGCCCCCCATTAGGACTTGTTCATTGTCTTGGCTATTTTGCGATTTTTCATAGGATACTAGCTTTATTTGGCTTTTGTGTGAGCTCCCTTTTATTTCGATTCTTTGGATCTTAGGGAATGCCATGGCGAATCTATCACTCAGTTTTCCAAGAATTTGAGGTATATCTGAATAATTTCGATATTTTTGTTGTTGTCTTTGTACCCCTTTACTCATACCCTCAATTTTTTTTTCAAGGAACACTAAGCTGTTTAACGTTATTTTGTGTGTTTGTTTGAACCATATAGTGACCTTGTTAATTATTCAGTAAATTATTTTTCTAATGAAAGCTGAGACGGTATCCTATCAAGGTGGTATCCAGAAGGGAGGGGGAGGTATTATATTTAATTGATAATAGCTCGAAATTTTATTTATTGAAAGCAGGGATCCCAAGAAGTTCATTTTTTTAATTTAAAGCAGAGACGGCATCCTATCAAGGTGGTATCCAGAGGGGGGGGGGGGTATTGAGCTATCATATTTAAATGATAAAACCTCGATTTTTTTTTAAAGCAGGGGTGCCAATAAGTTAATTTTTTTTTTTTATTTAAAGCAGAGACGGTATCCTATCAAGAAGGTATCCAGAAGGGGGACCTAGGGAGTTATTATATTTAAGTGATAGTACCTTGATTTTTTTTTTTTTTTAATTGAGAGCAGGGATGCCGAAAAGTTGAAAATTTGACAAACATTAACAAGATTTTCGTGAGTTATACTTGATACAGCACATGCTTGTTTTTATCGTCCAAAGAGAAAGGGACATATGCGTCCAATCCGGTTTTTTTTCCTATTGATGAAACGGGTTTACTTTGAAAACATTCATTCATATGTACCAGGCAGATTCACACTAAAACGAATCGGTGTGACGAAAGCGAAATCGACTTCCCCACCTAACGTTGCGCTCGAGTAACAATGGAGCCCTTGGTCCAGAGCCCAAGTTACTTAAAAGGCCAGGTCATAATAAAAGCTTTCAATTTGGGAGGTTCAAGGAGGAGTCTTTGACAGTCTTATGACCTCAGGGTACTAGATGTTGCAACATTCTTACGTATCTACAGTGGATTAAAAATTTCGATCGCCCCACACATGATGACCAAAAATATGCACAAATTTAACATTTGGAATATTATAACACTTTTTTCAAAGCTTTGAAGAAAAGCAAAAAAGTCTAAATACCCCTAACTACGCTTGAAAGATATTTTAAAAAGAAACTCTTTTGAGATTTCCATGGAAATGACCATAGCAGAAGCTTTGAGCCTGGGTGGGGATCAAAGAGGAGTCTAAGTATTTTGACCACAGGTGACTTATTGTTGCGACTTTCTTAAATTTGGTAATTCTTGTGAGCATTTGGAAATCAAAGCTTAAACTCAATAACTGATACTAAGTGTCCTAATATTTTGCTTGGATTAAAAGTGACGAACTAGGATGAACATTTCAACATCTTCCTGGAGCTACTTCAGTCTGCATATTATTTCATTTAATTGCACTTAAAACGGATGAGCTTTTCATTTTTTACCTAAGAAAATAGCTGGCACTTCATTTTTCTTCATAGCCAATAAACTATTAAGTGTTTTTTGTGTCATTGTAATTAAATCTTTCTCATGTAAGGTGTTCATCATGTATTTTTCAATTTGATAAATTTACTCCTTTTAGATACAGTTTATAATTTGACTGATATTAGGTATTTATCAGTTTATAATTTGGAATGAATCCCCAAAACAAAAAATGAATAATATCCAAAAGAGCAGCCGAAAGCGACAAAAAAGCAGCAGTTCAGCCTTAGCCTACATGACATATATTCTATAAAGAAGCCAAAAAAACTTTAAATGCATTTTTTTTAAATTTTTATTGAAAACAATTTTTTAATAAAATAAGGCTTATTGGTAATCCAAAAGAGCAAAAAAAAAAAAAACAATCAAAACAAAAGTCACCCATTTCAAATGTTTTAAATTTGACAAAACAGATGTAGGCAAAAGGAACTAAGAAAAAATTAAGCTTCTAAGTTCAAAGTTATATTCAAAGTTTTTACCCAGATAACTGACGAATTTTGTGATACGGTATTTGAAGTTTTATATGCAGTAATGCTCGATGAAAAAAACTACTAATTTTGATAATTATTTATGTTAAGAATACATAGCTAATAGATACTTCAACTACTCGTATTATGCAAGGGTTCTGAAACGCCACAGCCATTTCGTTTCTACCAGATTTCTACTTCTCTTGATGAACAACAAAGAAGACCAGTTTCCAGCCAGCGACTTGTGAATGTTTTATCTCATTGATAGGCCCAAACCTTTTTTAAATTTACGCTGTTTTTTGATAAAGGCAGTTCAACATATTATTATTCGCAGTCAAAAGTGATTATATTGGCGGCGCGCCGCCACCATCATACTGGCAGCAGCCTGGCGGTATCTTACCCGCGGTGCGGCGTTTCAACTGTAGCCAGTACATTTCCCTTGTTCTTCAATCCAAGGGACTATAAGTTTCCTATATAAAGGTTCGGACAAGGCGGTTCTAACTGTGTAATTCGTTTTTGATCTGATTCTAGTCTTAGAAGTTATGACTTATTTAATCTTTTACTATGGGGCGTCATCGTCTCTTACTAGGTTGCTAGCAACCGCTACAACCCGGATATAATGATAATCTCTTACTAGGTTGCAAGCTACCACTGCAACCCAGATCGAGTTAGTAGAGGCTAGAGTTCGTTCTTTACTATAAATGAAATGTAATGAAAACGGTGTTCCAGTGGATGAGAAGTGGAATTTAATTGTGGAATGTGTAAGGGGAGCCACTGAAGAGTCGGTTGGTTATGCAAAAACGAAGAGTAAACAGTGGATCAGCGATGGCTCGTGGAAAATCATGCAAGGCAGGAGAGAAATTAAGATCCAGCTAGACAGCTGTGATAGTAACGTCACCCCTTACTACAAAAACCAACTCAAGGCCCAATATAAACAAATCCACAAAGCTGTAAAGCAGTCCACAAGAAATGACAGACGTTGGTTTTTGGAGACAAAAGCAGCCAAAGCTGAGGCGGCTGCCAGCAAAGGCAACAGTAGAACGGTGTATCAAATAACCAAAGAGATCACTGGCAACTTCCAAAAGCCGACATGCGCTGTTGAAAGCAAGACTGGCGAACTACTTACGAGGAAAGAAGATATTGATAACAGATGGAGAGAATACTTCAACGAAGTACTAAACTTTCCTCCCTTGTGAATCCCATGGAGCCTCTGCCCAGCGTTCCGCTCTTCGATCTTGGAATTAACGTTGAACCCATTAGCCTACTGGAAGTAAAAACCGTACAACGCAACCTGAAAAACGGCGAAGCATCTGGAATTGATGGTGTACAGCCTGAACTATTAAAATATAGCGCCTCGGCCTTGACGAAGCCTTTCTACGAAATTTTGAATCAGATTTAGGAATCCAAGAGTGTCCCAACTGATTAGAAGAAAGGAGTTATTATAAAACATTTTAAGACAGGTCGAACCGTGAATTGTAACAATTGGAGAGGTATCACTCTACAGTCCATAGGAAGTGAAGTTCTCTACCAAATACTCCTGAATCGCATTCAGTCGAGAATTGACGAGATTCTGAGAGATGAGCAACACGGTTTTGGTCAGGTAGATCTTGTGCTGATCTGATATTCAGCCTAAGAATTCTAATTAAAGAATCGAACGAGTGGAAAACTGAAATATCAATAGTGTTTATTGATTTCTTAAAGGTGTTCGATTCTGTACATAGGGAAACACTATGGAGAATACTACTATATCATGGACTTCCAGACAAGATTACTAGCATTATTGTTGCTTTATATACCGCCGTACGAACCGACGATGGAGATCTGACAGAATGGGTCCAATAAGGAATGATCGTATCCTTCCTGAAAAACCTCCTAAATAGTAGCTGCCATAAAATACATTAAAACATATCAATACCATTTTGATTTTCTTGTAGAATATTCTTGCTTCCTGTGAAAGTTGTTTTTGTTTCTTGCAATCCATATAATGGAAGAATACGTTATTGTTTAGAACACCAATGCAGTCCTAAAACAGAAATATGTGATATTAGACAATCATCAAGAAAAGGACATAGGCTACTTACTTGACTAAATTGATCTATAGGGCTTCTGAGCATCAGGCTTAAAAATCTACCTAACCATGGTATATTTTGGAACAGGGTTAATAAGCCTTTTTTTATCCAATAGGACATTCTGCATGCCAGTGGCACGTATGGAGGCAGATGAAGATCCAGCAAGCTCTACAGAAAAATATTGGGGGGGGGGGGCAATGTGGTAAGGGCACCAATAAGCAAACTTTTGGGGGACCCAATGTGATACGGGCCCCAATAACCGACCAAATCGACAAATTTATTAAAAAAAAAAAAGAATAAAAAACAGAAAAAAACAAGGAATGAGGGCGCCAGAAAAAAATCCGGGGATGTCGGGGTCCCCCCGGATCCGTCAGTGTGAACATCCCACCTGTCCATTAGGGATTAAAAGCCTCAAATATTACGATTTTTGTTTTCTCTTTTTTTATAGTCTTACTTTTGAGGCTGGTATACAAACATCCTCAAAGCATTTCATCTTTTTTACTTATAAATTTAAATAAATAATTGCAGAGAATTTATTCAATTTTTTCTCAAAAAAAAAAAAAATGACCGGTTTGAGCAGTACTTTGGCTTTTATTATATTGAAAGGAAACTTCTCAAAAATTTCTTTATTTTCAATACTTAGCACAAAATGTTTAACCAATTTGGAGCATTTGAGGGGAGCAGCTACACTGCATTTATTTGCAGTAATTTCGCATTTTTCTTTTAGTTTAACTTCACTGTTTGTTGCAATTTCTGTTTATTTTAGGGTTCACTTTTTCATTCATAATAATCCTGTTTATTTACAGTTTGATACCTTAAACAAGATCATTTATGTTTGTCATGTTTCAAATGTACTCTTCATGTCTTCATGTCATGAATAAACTGCGTCTCCTTAGAACTTTAATGTCTATTTAGAAGGCTATTTTTACTAGCTAATGCTTTAAGATACAAATTAATAAAATCCTAAAACTTCAAAAATTCAGAAGGCACTGTTAAAAAATAGGAGACTAAACTGCCAATAGAAGAGTGCTGGTGCAATATGGTATTCCAGTAAGGCCTCACTACCTTAATTCAAAACCCATTTGGATTTTGGATTGATATTTATGCCCTGACAAGGATAGGTTGGGTATTAAAGGTTGGAACTGTTCCGGTGCTATGTGATGGTTTGAGGTTTCTGCCCGTCATAAATTCCTTTCTCTATCCCTATCCCCGGCAGGGAAATCCTGCTTGTGGCCTCATAGTGGCATCAGGGTGGATCTTTCCCGAGTTTTCCAAACCAAAACTGTGAACAACAAAGCATTTGCTCTGGCTTCTGATTAATGACTAATTCATTTGGGTCTGGTCTGTTTTGGTGGGCTTATTTGGGCTGAAAAACCCCTTCCTAACCAAGTTATCTATTATAGGTCGCCTACCCATAGTAGCATAATATTTGTTGGCGTGAATATATAACAAGCCAAAGGTAAAACACTTGAGGTTGTCTGTGCAGGATTTCGACTCTTGTTAATAGAAGAGCATCGCCAAGTGTAGAAAATCCATGTTATGACTAAGATGGGCCCAGGATTGCACAAAGCCTCCATTCAACTGGAGGTCCCAGGGATTTCTTGCTGTCTGGTTCTAACCTGGCTTAAGAGCTTCATTTAGACATGAGAAGATGTGTTAGTTCCCATCCTTCACTGGTTGTGGGACCATTGTTTTTTTTTCAATTTCAATGATTTAAAGAATATGAAAATTGTGACATGGAATGTTACAACGTTAAAAAACAATTATCGTATCGACGTCTTGATCAACGAATTCAGACGCTTCGACCTGGACTTATTAGGAGTTTCAAATACTCAAATCCCAGGGGTGGAAAATATGAAATTAGGAGACATAGAATATATTTACTAAGGCAGGAAGGATGTGGTGCAAAGGCGGAGAATATGGCTCACGATGCATAAAGAAGCTACAAAGTCTTGTTTAGGTTGGGAAGATATAAATAATTGAATGCTAATGGCTCATTTTATGACAACACAGTGCAGGGTATCAGTCATAGTAGTACATACCCAGGCAGAACTGATAGCAGTGCCTCAGGTGAATTTTACTTACAGCTACAGGAACAAATACACCGGGTCCCAGACAGAAATATGACATTTCTATTAGGAGACTTTAATGCCTGGGTCGGTAGAAATAGGGATAGATGATATCCTAGCCAAGGTAAATTTATTGTTGGAAAAGAAAACAGTAATGGTTAAAGACCGCTGCAATTTTGTAGGTATAACAATCTAATTATAACCAATAAAGTATTTAGTCATAAAATGCCCCATAAGTTAACATGGTATTCACACAATGGTAAGACAGCTAATCTTATTATGTTATTGTAAACCGAAGACTGACAAGATCAAAACAAGATATTAGGGTTATATGAGTGCGGTTATTAGTGTTAAAAGTAAAGGTCGCCACTTAGTAGTGTCTAGAGTTAAATAA
This sequence comes from Artemia sp. Qi Xiang Cuo, assembly GCF_049724085.1. NCBI lineage: Eukaryota > Metazoa > Arthropoda > Branchiopoda > Anostraca > Artemiidae > Artemia > Artemia sp. Qi Xiang Cuo. The sequence goes on along the minus strand of NC_142804.1, from coordinate 53,366,616 downwards.
ACAAGTAGAAAGGCCTCAATAGGCCGACGAGAACCACGTGGTTTATGGTTTTCTCAGTGAGAATGAAAAAAA
>NC_142804.1:53296973-53366044 GCF_049724085.1 Artemia sp. Qi Xiang Cuo | reverse complement strand
CTATCTCAAACTTTTGATTGGATGTGTTGGGGGGAAGGCTGGGCGGGGGGGGGGGCCTAGTTGCCCTCCAATCACTTTCGACTATTAAAAAGTGTACTAGCCCTTCAAATTTCCAATTGAATGAGCCTTTTTTGAAGTTTCTACGACATCGCCTTCTTTAAAACCTTACATACCCCAAGGACAAAACTTAAAACCCTTTCCCTGAGCGTTGTTGGGGAGTGTCCTCCTCAAAAACATTTTTTCTACCTGGAAAAAAACTCTGCTGAACAAAATGGTTATCTCAAAATTTTGATTGGATATGTTTGGGGGAATGATGGGCGTGGGGGAGGGGGGGGCTAGTTGCCTTCCAATCACTTTCGACTATTATATTTTCATTTTTCTATCTGGAAATCAACTACGCTGAACAAAATGGCTATCTCAAAATTTTGATTGCCTTCCAATCCCTTTTGACTATTAAAAAGGGCACAAGCCACTCAAATTTAAAATCGAATGAGCCCTTTTCAAAGTTTCTACGACAACTCCTTTGATAAAAAGTGCCCGGGTGGAGAAAAAAAAACACATTGTGCCCACATTGTTCTTTACTTAGGCAGAGCTAGCGCGCTGCCTATGATAAAAAGCTTGTTTAAAAGTACTAAAGAGCTTTAGCATGATGAGCAAGGCATTGAGGAGCGAGAAACCCCACTAGATGGGGTTATTCAATGGAATAATTTCTGTTTGTATTGAGTTTTAATGCTGCTCCTTACTTATATATGAATTTTTTTTTTACTCAATTTATAGGTATGAAGCAAGATATGAGGCAATATATACGGCAATTCCTAATTTGTCGGCATTTAAAAGTGACGGAATAGTACTATTTATAATAATACCTCATCACAACATAAGGTAAACTGATGACACAGAGCATGGTTGCGGTAATTTAAAAAAGCCAACGAAACATATTTCACAGGAGACTGGAAAAACTGAAAAATGTATTTCTCGACTTTTTGACTGCAATTAAAAAGCGGCTATTTATGCTAGGAATCTTTTTCTAGACATTTAATCAACATAATTGTTCACAATTATTGATTTGTCCAGATTCTACTACCAAGAGATATCGTAAATCATATATCCCTTAGTTTACTCGGACATTTTAGAGATAATGGTTTAGGAAGTGTTTCATATTTGATGTAGTTTATCTTATGGATAGCCTGTAAGTGCCATAGAACTTATTTGTATGAAATGAGTGTTACTGACTTTACTGCATACATAACTTGCCTGCGCTAGAATTTATTATTTTGGTTAATAAAACATCTTACCACAAAAAACTTCCTTTCAAAAATAAATCCAAAATCTGTATTTTCTGAAGAAGAGAACAATTTTTATTTTTGCTTTTTGAATCTATACCAAACGACCCGTTTAAGAGGATCTGAACCTTAAAAATCATTTTACGAGTCTCAACGTCGGCTGACCGTCTCAAAGATAAATTATATATTAGTGAATTCTCCCAGGGGACTAGTTTTCTTTAAAAGTTATTGAGAATTTGTGGTATGTAAATAAACTTTGATTTTTTTAAAAATAGTGAAGCTTTCTCGGTCCGTCAGTCAATCAAAGCGGGCAACACCACAGGAACTTTTAAAGCGGCCAAGTCAGTCAAATGACAATTTATTTTGAACAAACATTCAGCATTTTTCAAACATGCATACTAGAACATTTTTAGGGACTGCCTTGTCCAGAACTTCAAAAGAAAATTCTTCTTTGTTCAATAGAAAAAAAAAATAAAAATTCACACTCTCTGAGGATATAATTTTCACTGAAATTGGATATCTCTATATCTAGCACAAAGTGATAGAAAGATAAATTGTTTTCTAATATTTCCGGGAAATTAGGTATCGACTATTAGTTTTCTGTCGTTTATTCACATCTATTATCTAAGTTCTACAAGTTATGGCGAGCCCACCCAATCAATTCTAAATAGTTTGACCACAAAAACTGAAAAAGTTTATAATGGACGAAACAGGGTGATTATTTAAATGCGATTACAAAGTGAGACAGGACTTAAAACACAGCCACATATATACCCATTTCGTGTTTAAAAAATAAAATAAAAAAGACTGCCTCCTATTCCAAACCCAATAGTGGTCCGGACTGTTGACTCATCCAGAACAAACGAGATTTCTGAAAACGTAACTTTACTGAGAAACAGAAAAAAGGAGGTACCTGGAAGGGTCAAAATAATACTTGTGGAGATTGATCCAACAGACTGATTAAATTGATCCAACAGCTCTTTGGCAACAATGTAAACAGCTGCATCTCTAAAACAAAAACAAAATTTATTTTAAAAAAATCAGTGTTGGTCTAGAGATATTTCCTACGACCAAAGCAGATAGAGTTATTTTAGTACATAAGCTTTTCTAACTGCATAACTGCATAGTAATTACTGCATAAGTCAATTTCACCAAAACTCTTAAGTAATACATTTGGAACGATAAAAAAAAGATAGGTCTATGTTTATTCAAACTAAAAAATAATGTTTATCACACCAATCCAATATTCTTAACTTACAATTCAGGTTGCAACTACTGTTTGCTATGTTTTTACATCCACAACCTTATTCTATAATGAGTAATAAAGACATAATGGCTTAATGAGACCGTCAATTCAGGATATTAAGCTCCCACCTCTTAATTCTACTCGAGAAATTGAAAAGATAAAAAGGAATGAAACAGTGTTTTAGAAGATATGGTGAATAATGTGATGTGTCTCTCAGGGCACTCTAGTTATTTCAAAGAACTATCCCTGATTATAGAGGCATTAGCCTGGTATCTTTAGGCAGCAAATAACTTAGTAATATAATACTTCTTAGATTGAGAGATGCTGTAGACAAAGTTTAAAGAGAAGAACAGTGCGGTATGAGGAAGGGTAGAGGATATGTCGACCAAATTTTCACTCTTAGGCTAATAATTGAGAAATGCCTGGGCTATTAAACACCTTTAGTCCTCTGTGTTATAGATTATGAGCAAGCGTTCGATTCTGTTGATAGAAGATCTTTAGCTCTTATTCTTGTATGGTAGGAGCTCTTATTCTTGTATGGTGCTTTAGCTCTTGTATTCTTGTAAGGTAGGAAATGAGGTTAGCAGCTCGTTTTGTATTAAATCAGAAGTTAAGCAGGGTTTCGTTCTATCCCCCTTTATATAGATCATTTAGATAGACTTGTCTTAAGGAGAACAGGAAAGGCATTGGGAGAACACAGAATCAAATCGGGAGGAACAATTCTCCTGTAACTAGATGATGCTGGTGACTTAAGCATCCTTGATGAAAGTGTGAGCAAAATGAATGAACTCTTGGATATTTTTTGAGTTCAGGGTGCTAGAATAGGTTTGAATATTAATGTTAAGAAGACAAAGTTGCTAAGGCTGGGAATAAGTGAAGATGAAAAGGTGACGTTGGGTAACGAAAAGATTGATCAAGGGACAGCTTCACTTATCTTGGTAGCATTATTAGTAAAAACAGTGGGAGCAGTAAGATGTTAGAAGTAGAATAGCCAAGACTCAGGGTGTTTTTTTCACAGTTGAAAAAAGTTTGGAAGAATAGAAAGATAAGTCTGCGAACCAAGATTAGAATATTAGAAGCTACAGAGATGACAGTAGCCAAACATGGTTCTGAAGCAGGGCGCTCCAAAAATGGACGAAGATTTGCCAGATATTTTCCAGAGAAATTGTCTACGGCTTGTTTTGATAACCCGACTGACTGATCGTATTTCAAACTGTAGGCTGTAAAAAAAGTGCGGTTCAATCCCTCTTTCTAGGGCTATAATGAAATAAAGGTTGAAATGGTTAGGACACGTACTGAGGATGAAAGATGACAGATTGCCGAAGATTGTCCTTTTCGGCAAACCGTCTAGGGTTAACGAAAAGCAGGTCATCGGAGGTTGGGGCGGGAGGATGTCGTAAAGAGAGATTTAATGCAAATGAGAACTTCCTGGAAGGGTGTAAAGAGGGGGACTTTGAATAGATTAGGATGGAGGAGGAGCGTGCGAAGCCGTGTTGGCCTCATGTGGTTTGGTGCTGCGGTGATCTGTTATTAGTAGTAGTAGTAGTATCTTATCATATTTGTATCTAAAGTTAAAAGAAAATTCCTAGATAAAAAAAAAAATAGGATGCTGACCAATGGTCTGCGTTGCGCAGGTACCGATCTACTGATTCAATGCCTTCTGCCTGATTTATGTTGTTATGACAAGCTATATTTCACACATAATTTTATTTGATTTTTTGCTGTTAATTGACGATACTCTCTCAGTAGGCTACTCAGACTATCATTCTACATTAGCTTCTACATTCTACATTAACTTCTTCTGCATTAGCTTCTAGCTACAGTAGTTTCTAAAAATATTCTACATTAGCCACTTTTCGAAAAAAGGAACATTATGTTTCCATCTCTGTACATAAAACTGAAACAATTGTTAACAAAGGAACACTCAAGAAACAATTTGTTTAAGATATTTTGAGATACTTTCTCAAGTATCTTATTTTGGAATTTTCTATACTATCATTTGAAAATATAAAGACCGGTGTGTTAGGTAACTTAAAAACTCGGACCCGGAAAACTTTCGCCCAGAAACTGTATCCGAGAAACCTTGTCCCAAGAGAGAATCCCCTGGAAAACTCATCCTGAAAGATGATCCTCTTGAAAACTTGCCCCCCCCCCCCAGAGACTCTCCTCTTCTTATGATCCATCCTGGAAAATAATATGAAAACACCACTGTGCACATGAATCAACTAACTGAAGCAACGAAGACTATTTGGTAACTTCAAACTGTTGTGTAATCAATTACTTTCCATGGACTTCATTATGGACAAATCATAACCACCTTGGATCAACTTTTCAAGGACAAGTTTGATCTCTGCAATTTTTCTCAAATTTAGTGACAAAATTTCTGGTAGTAAGTTTTCCACGAAAAAGTTAACCATAATCAAATTTTCCGGGGTCGAGTTTTCCGAGAGCAAATTTCTCGGGGCGATTCTTCCTCGACACCAAGTTTTTTTCGACAAGTTTCACGAGGTCAAGTTTCAATTGGAAACGAGTTTTCCCAGGACAATTTTTTATTGGAGGACAAGTTTTCTGGGAACAAGTTTTCAGGGGGCAGGTTTCCCTGTTATGGTGATACAAAATTAAAAGGATAGCAGGATGTCGTCTGTTCCAATTGTCTTTAACATAAATTATGACAAAGCGAACCTATTCTCTATATCTGTACATAGGCTTTCAAAGCCGTAAATAACTTTTTGATCTTTTTCATATCAATTAAGACGGTGGTTAATAGAATTGTTCAATGAGCAAATACAATTTTGTATGACCAAGTCAACATCTAACAAAAGACAAACTTAACCGCTTCTTCTAGTTTTGACTTGATTAATCTTTCAGATGTCATCATATGACTGAATGAATCCAATTACAGGTCAATGTTATTCAGTTATTCATATGTTTGAGCCTAAACTAAACATCCAGCACGATACCTTTCAGTTTGAACTTTTACAATAGCATATTCCAATGCTGTGTTGAACGCAATTCCTACATTTGATGGCAAAGTCCAGGGTGTTGTTGTCCAAACTGGAAAATACACTCTCTCTTCCTGAAATAATAGAAGAGTGAAAACAAAGACAAAAATTTAGAAGCAATTACTGCATACGAACTCTAACTAAACGTAACAGGAATGTGATGTAATTTTTGTACATATTCAGAAGCTTTACTTTTGCATTTATTTTATCAACCCTGATATTAGAGAAGATAAGAAAAATTAGCTAAAGCAAGTGGAAGTTAGTGAATAAATGTTTGAAGGTAAGTGAAAGCTCCGCTTTCCCCAAGCAAATCTCAAACTAGACACATAAGCCTATGGGGTTTCAGAAGCGTATAATTTTCAAAAAACGTGCTTCTATTTCCTAATTAAATAATAAAAAAAATTCAATCGAAAGTAAGCAGCAGTATTAAAACTTAATAAACGGAAATTATTCCGTATATGAGGAAGGCTGCCACTTCCTCAACACTCGCTCTTTACGCTAAAGTCTTAAAGTTCTTAAAAAAAAAATTTATTCAAATTCAACAGTCCTTGTGTTTAAGTAGTCCTTCTTAAAGATTTGCGAAGAAAAATCAAACTTTAGCATGAAGAGCGAAAGTTAAGTAAGGAGCAGCCTGCCTCATATGCGGAATAATTTCTATTCATTTTAAGTTTGAAAGTTGCTCCTTACTTACAGTTGAAAAAATACTTTTTTTTATTAAATTTCCGAAATTTTTTCAAATCATTCCAGGAAATCAACTTACCCCCATGTAAAGTTTTCCCTGGAGAGTCTCCTCCCCGTGAAAAATTCTCCCCGTGGACCCCCCCCCCCCCAGCATAAAATTCTCCGCTAAAAATTCCGTATATTTCCCCATAACAAATACTATACGTGAATAATGGAAAAATTACGTAACTTGCAGCCCTTTCCACAAGGCCTATGGGAATAATATCATCCTCAAAGACATAGCTATTGGAAAAACGGGGGAATAGGAGGGGGATAGTTGTCCTCCAATATTTTTGGTCATTTAAAATAGGCAGTAGAACTTTTAATTTTCGTTCAAATGAGCCCTCTCCCGATCTTCTAAGACCGTTGGTTTGATACGACCAGTCCTTGGAAAAAAAAAACACGCATTCGTGATCTTTCTTCTAGCAAAAAAAAAGAAAATTCCATGTTTTTGCATATAGGAGCTTGAAACCCCTGCAGTAGGATTCTCTAATATGCTCAATGTGATGGTGAGATTTTGATTAAGATCACTAGACATTTTAGGGTTGCTGTCTCCTTTTTTCGAAAATCGGGGAAATTTTTTCATGTTCATAGCTTTTGATGAGTAGCATTAAACTTAATGAATTTTATATATTTTGAATCATTAGAAAAATCCAATTCTTTTTATCTATTTATTGTTGTCAAAGTTTCGTCTTTTAGAATCTCTGTTACTATTGGGCCGAGTCGCTCCTTACTTACAGTCGTTACCACGAACTTTTTGATGAAATCGTCCTAATTTTAGATGCTATTTTTTATAGAGTTTGATATACAACGAAATATATACCCTAGCTAAATATTATTCTAAAATTAGAAATACTAAATATTCGTCTAGCCTATATATATATACAATCAAATGTACGGGTGTCTGTCTGTCCTTTAGGCATTACTACATTGATCCGATCGCCAAGAAACTTTAAGAAGTTGACGAGTACATTCATACGAAGGTCTTAGGTATAAAAATCCGCCCTCCCCCGAAGACCCTCTTAATACTTTTAGGGCTGATGAGATTGGAGACCCTTTAAGATAAATAATAGACGGTTAATTCAATCAAAATTAATCAAATTTTCTGGATATTCAATTAAAAAAAAGCACCAGATTCGATTTTACAGTCCCTACCGAATGTGCTGATCTCAGTTTAATGGCCCTTCAGCCAGAAAGTTCAATGGGGGGGGGGAAATTCAGCCTGTGCCTTGGCTTACCCTTCCTATTGACCTTCCCCAGGTGCCCATTTAGAGCTGGGTCAGCTCTGGCTGTGCTTTCAAATGAAAATATATTACCGTTATTGGACACGCTGGGAAAATTCTCTGAGGGGGGGGATTTTTAAGAAGGGATTAATCTTCCACATTTTGAATATGGTTTGTAAATCTTTTCCCGACTCTCTGCATATATAATCGAAACAAATTAATTAGGTGATTTATGTAAATGTGTCCGCGGGGACGGGGGATATTTTCCGCAGAGCGGGATTTTTCCACAGAGGGAATTTCCCTCAGGAGAATGTTCCTTTTATTTCCTTTTTAAATCGCAGGGTCGCACAACGAGTAAGCTAGTGATACTAATGATCATATAAGGTGTAAAATTAAAAATCAAAGACAAACAAAAAAACTGTAGATTCGTACAAACCAAGAGCAGATCCAGGATTTTTGTTCGGGGGGGGGGGGGGTTACCCGATTTTTACAGGTATTTACCTGTAAAAATACCTTTACAGGTATTTACCTGTAAAAATACCTTTACAGGTATTTTTTAGACTAATTTTTGACTCGGTCAAAAATTTCGGGGGGGGGGGGGGTTCAAACCGGGTAACCCCCCCCCCCCCTCGGGATACGGCCTTGGTACAAACTGAGCTTTGTAAGAACTAAACGGTTCCACTTCGTTACTATTTTTTTTATATCAAAATGTTTAAACCTTGCTCCACTAAGCAGTTTTATAAATTCAAAGAATTGCTCCATTTTTTTAAGCCGCTACAGGCAAGCCATCCCCTAAACATTTATGTTTCAACCTTTTTTTTAGCCCAAAATCATGAGTACATAATCGGTGTGCATAATTATAAAAAAGTTTTTTAGAAGCCCCTCTCTACATAGGTTCACATAAGTCTGACCCTTCGAGGGAGAAGGCATCACAGGACTTACCTTGGGCAGAGCTTTAACATGAAAATCTTCATTTTTTAGCGAATATACTTTTTTTGGGAGGGAGGGGTTTGAATCTGGAACAATATTGTCGGGGAATGTCAGGAAACCCCTTGGGCCAAACCCTTACTTACTTGCTTTTATCTATCTATCAACAAATGAAATGACATTATTTTTATACAGTCCTAAAAAGGGCTTATCCCAGATTTGCCTCTCTATTACTCGGACTATCTGTCTTGGCTTTTTTCAACAATTAGCCATGTCTTGACGCCTACTGCAAAACACTTAATATTAATTCATATATAGTCTGCGTCGGAACTCAAAAGAAAGGCTGAGATCCCCCAGACGGTTTGATATCAAGAGGAACTATTACAGTTAAAAGTTTAATTCAACGCCGAAACATTTTTTTTTTATATCTTATTATACTATATCACATTCTACTATATATAGATATGATCTTCTATCACAGTGTTATTTGTTCAAATAAAAATGAACTAACTTGAACCAAGGGCTTTAAATCAATTGGCATGTCTGAAGCTAGAAATCGAACATACACAGATGTGCTTGAATGATTCGAATTGTACTCCAGTTCTGCTTCTGCAAGGCTTGTCCTGAAAAATACATAAACGGCTGCTTATATCCCATCTAATCATGTAAGTGTATAATGTAGTCGTAGGTCCCTGATAAAAATTTAAATAAAGAGAAGTGTTAACCAAGTTTTAAACAAGACCCATGCGTCTAAGATCAAACAAAAGAAATTTCAACTGACAATTTTGTCACAAAACTCCTTTTCCGAGTCAACTGAAACATTTAGCGACACAGTTTTGGTTGAAATTGCTATTGCCGTCATAATTTTGTATATATATATATATAATATATATATATATATATATATATATATATATATATATATATATATATATATATATATATATATATATATATATATATATATATATATATATATATATATATATATATATATATATATATCATATATATATATATATTTGTCAGACTACAAAACCAACTTTCTAATATAGCTTACATTTATAATTAGAAATTGATAATATTACCATTTAGAACTGTGTTACTTTCTTCCTTTCTATGTGGCATAAGACACTATTGACACGCGTAAGGAATATTGGAATTCCTTGAACCCCTATCGAATCCCTTAGAGACGAGAATGCATACAGGAGTCGTCGGCTTTATATATTAGCGATGATTCAAATTAAAAAAAAATTATAAAAAAAATTAGCGATTTTATCGTTATTTACTACATCTTGGACATAGTCCAAAAGTTTTCGTAGCAACGCATCCCCACCCCGAACCTGATATTACCGTTACTTCCCATGAATTTTTAGTAGTTGTTTTGTGAGTTATATTCTTCACTTGTTTTCATAATGTCAAAAATATAAGATGAGGGCAAAATATCTATACCTGAATAGGGGTCGGATGTTTCAAAAAGTGTGCTTTTTTTCTCATTCCATTAAAATTTGCTTAAAATTGTAAATAAAACAAGAACAACACATTCGCTCACGTGGCTGTTAAAATTCAAAAGACACTAGCTCCAAAACCTTCATTTTAGACCTGCAGAAGAAAGAGAATCTCAGAAGCACGGAAACGATAATGTTGCGCAAATTAAACCTTTCAAAGAAAATTTGCTGGGGTGAGGGAGGTGGATGGGGACGGTCCTACAGCTATTTCATCTATACTGCTTTAGTAAAATAGTGCGCCAACTAGTATTTATTATTTATCGGGTCATTATTACCATTTATCTCCTTACGACTATTTTATTTTCATATCCTTTATTACATAACTTTATATTATTATACTTTCTTTGATGCAATTATATAAAAAAAACAAGTTTTTTTTTAACTGAAAGTAAGAAGCGACATTAAAACTTAAAACGAACAGAAATTATTCCGTATATGAAAGGGGTTGTCCCCTCCTCAGCGCCTCGCTCTTTATGCTAAAGTTTTTTATTGTTTTAAAAAATAGATTTGGGAGAAGGAGTCAAACTTTAGCGTAAAGAGCGAGACGTTGAGGAGGGGACAGTCCCTTTCATATACGGAATAATTTCTGTTCGTTTTAAGTTTTAATGTCTATTTTTTTTTGTTTAATTTTTGAATATCTTTGAATTAATGCAGGGTTTCATTTTGGTTCACCTTACATGAACAAGGAGAACGAAATTTGCATATTCATTTTACTTTTTTTTGGCTAAATGGCTTTCTCGAAAGCTATTTAATTTTACTTATGAACGTTTTTATTAGTACTAAATATGCGTAGCTAACGAATTAACTTACATGACGAAATTCTATATTCGTATATTTTATTACGTATATTAGGGGAGTTTATCCCCTAGTCAATACTTCGGCCTTTATGTTAAAGTTCAAATTTGTTTCCAATTCTTTAAGAATGACCTCACAAAGACCGTTAATTAGAATAAATAGCTCTTATAAAAGTACTAAAAAAAAACTTCAGTGTAAAGAGCGAGGTATTGACTAGGGGGCGAACCCATTCATATACGTAATAGTTTCTGTTCGTTTTAATTTTTTCAGTTGAAAAGTTTTCAGTTAAAAGCTTTTTTTTTATTTAATTTCTGACCGTTTTTTTAAATAATGGTGGGAAATCCGGCACCCCCGTCATAGCAATGTCCCTTCCCCCATGAAAGATCCTCCCAAGTAGACTCCGATCCCCCCTCCCGGAAACGTCTGTATACTTCCCAATAACCAATACTATATTTAAACATTGGGTAAAGTTCATAACTTTCAGCCCTCCCCCCGGAGACTTCGGGGGATTAAGTCATCCTAAAAGACATAGTAATCATATTTTCGACCATGCTGAACAAAATCGCTATCTCAAAATTTTGATCGGGTGACTTTGGGGAAAAATGAGCGTGGGAGAAAGCCTAGTTGCCCTCCATTTTTTGGTCACTTAAAAAGGTACTTTTAATTTCCGTTTGAATGAGCCCTCTCGCGTTATTCTAGGACCACTGTGTCGAAACAATAAGCCCTGGAAAAAAAAAACAAAAGAACACGCATCCGTGATGTTTCTTCTTGGCAAAAAATACAAAAATTCCACATTTTCAGGTAGGAGCTTGAAACTTCTACAACATTAGGGTTATCGTATCGCTAAATCTGATAATGTGATTTTCATTAAGGTTTTATGACTTTTAGGGGGTGTTTCTCTTTTTTTCGGAAATAAGGCAAATTTTCTCAGGCGCGTAACTTTTGATGAGTATGACTAAACTTGATGAAATATATATATTTGAAATCAGCACTAAAATCTGATTCTTTTGATGTATCTATTGGTATCAAAATTCCTTATCTCAGAGTTTTGGTTTCCATTGAGCCGGGTCGCTCCTTACTTACAGTTCGTTACCACGAACTGTCTGATTTATTTCCTTTAGTGCTGTATGTTGTTATATATCGTTGTTAGTGTAAAATACTCTGCTTACTTTGTTGTAAATGTGGGTGAAATGAATAAATTAGTTAACGAATTATCATCATAGACCCTCATCTCAAAGGCATTCAAGCAGATGTTTTGTTTTTCGCGCATTAGTTAACTAAATAATTAACTACTTAACTAATTAATGAATTAATTGGTAGATTAATTAACACTAATTAATTACAAATAATAAGAAACAAGAGAGAATAAAAATGACAATTAGGTTTTATAAGGCCAACGAAAATGCCGGATGAAACAAAACAGATATAGGACAACTGCTTCCATTCATCAGTAATATTAGAGAAGGTCTCAAAGAATCAAGTTCACATTTTCCGAGCAAAAATTCGAATGATTCCCGACGGGAACAAGAACGAATTTTCGATCCCCTCAGATCTAAGAGATCCTGTGCTAAAAAAAAACTTTACTTAAAATTAGACAAACGGGACGCAGTTCTGTGGTTATTTTATTTCATTTGAGAGAACATTAGTCGCTAGTCATGCTTCTTAATGAGAGCATAAATTTATTGTTAATCGTTGGATTTTGGGTTTTTGAGTTAGATTTTTGAGCTGTTTTTTCTTAATTCGTTTGATGTTGATTGTGTCGGTTATTTTTTGTGCGTTGTTAGATTTTTTAATTCTTCCAATTTGTTAGATTTTTTTTCTTCCAAATTTGGTTTTTGTTTCATTTTGATCTGCACATTGTTTGTTTTTGTCTTTTTAATTTTTATCTCGTCTATATCATTCGCATTTTTGCTCAGAAAAATGAACTTGATTCCTTGAGACCTTCTCTAATATTATTGAAGAAGGGAAGCAGTTGCCCTACGAAATATCCGTTTTGTTTCATCTGCCATTTTTCTTGGCCTTATAAAACTCCACTCACGCTATTCTTCTCTTTCCATTTTTACTCTATGTGATGGCAGGCTATTGTGGTTGACAAAACTGGCTGATTAGTTAATAAAATTAACAAATTGTTATCATAGTTCTGTATCTCACAGGCACGCGAGTAGACTTTTTGTCTTTCGCATGTTAGCTACATGAATAAATCAGACCTGATTACCTAGATGAAGGAGACCAATATACTGGCTTATAATCTTGATAAATAAGCCCTTTTTCAAATAATTCATAGAAGGTCCTCATCTCCAACTTCATATATTCTGGATTGAATGTTTGGTAGGTGCCATTGGTACTCCAGTCAGCGAGTAGACCCCAGCTTTTGAAACCCTCCATTTGTTCACTCACAGCCTCTTTGGCAAATTTTCGTGCTACCAAAAAGAAAAAAATTAAGCATGAATTTCCTACAGCTTAAATGAAAAATATTTTTTTTAACGTTTTAGGAGGAAATGCCTAACAATAGTCTTAGGTTTTCATATGAGCGACAGTATATCAAGCAGTAAGCTTCAAAGTACCAAAGCCAGTGAAAATTGTTCTCTGAATTGGGTTTAGTAACAACGTAAACACCAAAATATGTCTAATTTTTTCTTAGAAAAATCGGTAATTCAGTTTTAATGAAAGAGACCTCTATATGCAGTTAGGCAGTTGTTGGTAGTAGCGGGTACCAAGTTCAAAACTAAAGAAACGTGGATGAAAAATTAGCAAAATAATTTTTTCTTAGAAAAACCGGTAATTCAGTTGTAATGAAAGAGATCTCTATATGCAGTTAGGCAGTTGTTGGTAGTAGCGGGTACCAAGTTTAAACTGAAGAAACGTGGATGAAAAACCAGCGGAACAATTTTATCTTCGAAAAACCGGTAATTCAGTTGCAATGAAAAAGACCTCTATATGCAGTTAGGCAATTCTTGGTAGTAACGGGTGCCAAGTTTAAAACTGAAGAAACGTGGATGAAAAATCAGCAAAATAATTTTTTCTTAGAAAAGCCGGTAATTCAGTTGTCAAACATTTCGTAGTAACGAACTGTAAGTAAGGAGTGACCCGGCTCAATAGTAACCAAAACTCTAAAAAACAAAATTTTCGATATTAATAGATACATCAAGAGAATCAGCTAATGATGCTGATTCAAAATATATAAAATTTATCAAATTTAGTGTTACACATCATAAGTTAAGCGCCTGAGAAACTTCGCCTGATTTTTAAAAATAGGGGGAAACACCCCTAAAATTCACGGAATCTTAATGAAAATCAAAACCATCAAATTCAGCGTACCAGAAAACCCTGCCAATAGATACATCAAAAGAATCTGATTTTTATGCTCATTTCAAATATATAAGTTTTATCAAGTTTAGTGTTACCTCTCAAAAGTTACAAGCCTGAGACAATTTGCCGTATTTTCGAAAAATGGGGAAAACACCCCTAAAAGTCATAGTATCTTAATGAATCACACCATCAGATTCAGCGTATCAGAGACCTCAATTGTAGAGGTTTCAAGTTCCTATCTGCAAAAACGTGGAATTTTGTAATTTTTTTTTTTGCCAGAAGAAAGATCATGGATGCGTGTTTACTTATTTTTTGTTCTTCTTCCCAGGGGTGATCACATCGACCCAGTGGTCCTAGAATATTGCAAGAGGGAGTTCTAGTGCCCTTTTTAAGTGACCAAAAAAAGAGGGCAACTAGGCCCCCTCTCACGCTTATTTTTTCCCAAAGTCACCCAATAAAAATTTTGAGATTGTCATTTTGTTCGGCATAGTCGAAAAGTCTAATAGCTATGTCTTTGAGGATGACTTCATCCCCCGCAGTCCCCGGGGGAAGGGCTGCAAGTTGTGAGCTTTGCCCATTGTTTACACATAGTATTGGTTATTGGGAAGTATACAGACGTTTTCAGGGGGGGTATTTTTCTGGTGGGGGTCGGGGGAGGATATTACATGGGAGGACCTTTCCACGGAGGAATTTTTCATGGGGGAAGGAAATTTTCCATGAAGGAGGCACCGGATTCCCCAGCATTATTTAAAAAAGATCAGAAATTAAATGAAAAATTAGGCTTTTTCAACTGAAAGTAAGGAGCAACATTAAAACTTAAAACGAACAGAAACTATTATATATGAGGATGTCCCCCCCCCCGCGGCAATACCTAGCTCTTTAGGCTTAATATTTTTTTAGTACTTTCAGAAGAGCTATTTATTCTAACAAAACCCTTTGTGATTCAAGGGTCATTCTTAAAGAATTGGAAAAAAATTTGAACTTTAGCGTAAAGAGCAAGGTATTGACGAGGAGGCAAACACTCTCATATACGTAATAAAAATATGTGAATTTAGAAGTTCGTTACGTAAGTTAATTCGTAAGTTACATATATGTATTACCAATAAAAACGTTCTTAAATAAAATTTAATGTACTAGTGTCCTTTTTAAGTGACCGAAAAAATTTGAGGGCAACCAGGTCTCCTCCCCCACCCCTTTTTCTCAAAATTGTCTGATCAAAATTTTGAGATACCCATTTTGTTCAGAATATTTGAAAGGCCGAATAACTATGCCTTTAGAGATATCATGACCCCCCACAGCCCCTGGGGAAAGTTCTTTAAGTTACAATATTTGCCCATTGTTTACATATAAGTATTTGTTATTGGGAAGTATGCATACATTTTTCGGGTGGGGGAGGAGGCAAATTTTCTGCAGGTGGGTTCCACGGGGATGTTTTTCATGGGGAGGGAAGTTTCCAGGGAGGGAAGCTTCCAAGGAGTGAATTTTCCAGAGGAAATTCTACGCTGAGAGACTTGGCCAGAATTCCTTTACGATATTCTTCTAATGTCCTGCTTTCTCTTTGCCAACTCAGTTTTATGCGTGGAGATATTATGGGTATTGTCCGGGGTAAATCAAACAGTTTGTGGTAACCAGCTGTAAGTAAGGAGTGACTCGGCTCAATAGTAACCGAAACTCTAAAAAACAAAATTTTCGATACTAATAGATATATCAAGAGAATCAACTTATGATGCTGATTCAAAATATATAAAATTTATCAATTTTAGTGTTAGGCTACACATCAAAAGTTAAGAGCCTAAGAAAATTCGCCTGATTTTTGAAACAGGGTGGAAACGCCCCTAAAATTCAAGGAATCTTAATGAAAATCACACCATCACATTCAGCGTACCAGAAAACCCTACTGTAAAGGTTTCAAGCTCCTATATACGAAAATGTGGAATTTGGCTATTTTCCCAGAAGACAAATAACGGATGCTTGTTTATTATTTTTTTTTTTTCAGAGGTGATTGAATCGAAATAATGTTCTTCCCCATGCCCATTTTTTCCCCAAAGTTATCTGATCAAAGTTATGAGATAGTCATTTTGTTCAATATAGTTGAAAGATCAAATAATTAAGTTTTTAGGGTAAAATGACCCCCCAGAGTCCGTGGGGAGAGGCCTATAAGTTATGAAATGTGCCCATTGTTTACGTATAGTACTTGTTATTGAGAACTATACAGACATTTTTTGGAGGGAGGGGGTGCGCTTGGGGTGGATTTCCATAGGGAAGATCTTCTTTGGGGAGGGAACTTTCTGGGGGTGAATTTTCCAGAGGAAATGTTTCACTGGGGGAATTTGACAAATCCTATACGAAATTCTTTTTAACTGTCTTATATTCTTTTTAAATCAAGTTTGCATGTGGAGATGTTCCGCGAGAATTTTCCAGGGGGTTCTTTTCCACTTGTTTTGTTTTTCGGAAAAAATTTCAACGGAAGGGGGTATATCCAGAGTGATCGAGAAACCGATTAGAAATTAAAGTCTTTTAAAAAAAATGAAATTATTTTAAGAAGGATTGTTCATAGTGAATCGTCTGCAAGACATTTTACGCGGGGGGGGGGGGATTTTCAGCGAGGAAGGAACTGTCTCGAAGGAACTGTTTATAAAATATGTGAAACAGTTGACACCGAGTGAAATAAACTGATTAGAAATATTTTTAAGGACCATGGATGAAAAAACCTCGACTTAGACCCAGACTAGAGAAATATTTTTGGGGGTCCGTGGATGAAAAACCATAATTGCCTTCAAAATAGGTTAGATTCATGGAAGACGGGAAAGATTTTTAAAGTAATAAATTTCACTAAAGACGGCCTTACTTCGAGCAGCCGCCCTGGGGATTAGCCACCACAAATATGACTCAGAACACACCAACATTATCTGATAAGTTCAGAAAGATGACCATTAAAAAAAATGTGACTGTGATGGGACGTGCTCTGTTCAATACGATTCTGAAACTCATATTCAGAGAAAATCAAGATTCAGGAGCTTCTGAGTTCAATACGAT
Organism: Artemia sp. Qi Xiang Cuo; assembly: GCF_049724085.1. NCBI lineage: Eukaryota > Metazoa > Arthropoda > Branchiopoda > Anostraca > Artemiidae > Artemia > Artemia sp. Qi Xiang Cuo. The sequence goes on along the minus strand of NC_142804.1, from coordinate 53,348,995 downwards.
CCAAGGAAAATCAGAATTCTGAAACTTGATATCACAGTAGTGAACTGCAGAAACCTCTCGAAATGAATTTTCAAAAAATCGCCATCTAAAAAAAGTAAACAACCAAACCAATTATTTTCATTTTTTTAGGCTCGTAAAAGATTATTAACAAAAAAATTTATACAAAAGGTTCCATATTATCTTCGAGCATTAAACCACTGAGCATGTAGTATTTCCGTGGCGTTTTGCAAAAAGGTCCTAAGTCCACTTTTCCTAATTTTACAGGAGAGCAAAATTAAAATAAAAATGCACAATGAAAAAAAAATTCTCACAAATCAGATTTTAAGAAAGTTGAAACATTAAAGACTAATTCCTAGTTAATTTTACGATCAGAATTCACTGGAAATGTCCAAATTGCTGAATTGTTCGTTACTCACGCTGTTTTTACGCTCTTAGGCTCCTTAGGCACTCGTTACTTACGCTCTTTTTTACGCCCTTTGAGAACAATTTATAACTCGGTCAGAATTAAAGATAAATGCATTTTGATTAGACTAACCGATAGATCTCTTCGAGATCTTTCGAACGATATGGTTAACTTATTTTTGGAAAAAAGTGGATTTATGCCCTTTTTGTAAAACGACAGGGATTTATCATCGTTGCTCAACGAAAAAAAGGAATTGGGGATGGTTACTGGGTAATACAGCTTTTTAACGCTCAAAACTTGAAACAAAATCTGACTCAAAATAAAATTTGACGCCCCAAAACGAAAACTTTTTTTGTTTTAAGCAAAGGACCAGCTGAGTCCTCCATTCCTTCTTATATAAACTGCTTGGTATAGACAAAAAACACATTTTTTCTTAAAATCACCCACAGGCAGTTCTGTGTTTGGTTACGGTAAGCTAAAGGCACTGTATATAAATAATAGACGGTATGATCTTTCCCTATCTCAACCATTATAAGAACCCGGACCGAGATAAAAGTGCTCCGGAGAACATTTAAACTAATATAAACATAAGCGACATTCGATTTTTTCACGGGTCGACAAGTCAGATTTCTCTTTAACACGAAACTTGGCTTCAACGTTGTAACACTAAATTTTAAAGAATCTACTTTTAAATTAATTTATTCCAATACATATATAAAAATCGGTAATTAGCAGTGCAATGTTATTATTAGATGTTTTTAGGAATTACAAGTAGGTTTCAAAGTCTCGAGTTGGTTTCAAAGGCATTTTGAGAAAGATTTTGCCAAAATACGTGTTTCAAGGTAATTGGACCGCTGATGGCAGATCAAATGAGAGGAGCTGTTTGTACGCGCAACATTATATATATATATATATATATATATATATATATATATATATATATATATATATATATATATATATATATATATATATATATATATGCTTCGCATTGATATTTCAGTTCCAAAGTTGTATCAATTTTTTCTCAAAGGAAAATTATGTGGTGGACATGAATGCAGACTTGCAGCTAAATTAAATATAGTTACTTCATTTGTTCACATATATTTATTGATATTGGTTTGATTTCTGTTGTCTGTAGTACTGATGAGCTCATTAAGGAGATAATCAAACACAAATTTTAAAAATTTCGCCTCTTTGTTCAAAAAAAGAGATAATCAAATATTTAAACTACTAAAACTAAAATAATTATTTGCTAGTTTATTTTCCTTGATAGGTATGTCTCTCGATTTCCTGATTCTTAAATTTTACTTCATGATATGCACGTGTTCGCAAAAAAAATCCGGCTCGCCAACTTTCTTTCAGCTTTTGCAATTACGAATAATACAAATTTGCACCATTTTTCAGTGACTGACAAATACATACTGACCCGCTAATGTCAGAGTAAATGGGAGGAGATGTTTGTACGCGCCGAGAATGAAGTGCCAAAAATCATCAGCCGTGATCTTACTGTTATATTATCTATATACAGTGGCTAAAGGGGTGTGAGTAGTAACCTCGCCAGCACAGCTTGATTCCGGAGGATGGAAAAAGCCACAGTCTCAAGGCCCTTTTAAGGGTTACCATCATTTTTATGGAAGGTAAATACTAGATGGTTGATTGTTTCGATATTATGAAGCACTGGTGCGTCTATATAATTCTCGTAAATGAGCCACTAAGCTTAACAGTGGTAATTTTCTAACTGCTAAGACTATTGGCATAACACTAAGGAAACAATAGCTTCAAGAAAATCTAAGTAAAAACAAAACAGAATAACATAAATGAAAATATGCTTATATTTAACTTACATTTTTCGCGAATTTCCACAGGTTCTAACCCTGACAATTTTGAAGTAATGGCTTTTAGCTCAATAGGCAAACCGTGGCAGTCCCAGCCAGGTCGATATTCAACCCGGTGACCTCTCATGCATTTATACCTTACTATGCAGTCTTTTGTGATCTTATTAACGGCATGTCCCAAGTGTAATCGGCCATTAGCATAAGGCGGTCCATCATGAAGAATAAATGCTTTTTCTATAGATCTTTCAGCTAGCTGCCATTTGTACATACCTTCGAAATCTGCCTCCTAGAAAAGAGAACGTCAACTAAAGTTAATTATCTCGCCTTAAGGCTTTATTACGCCTTCCAATTGTTAACTAGCAACGTTTGCTAGCAATATTCTACTAGCTCGTGGAAACAGAAGTTTTAGCTAAAAAAAGCTGTTAGCTAACAATTATCAGAAACATATTAATTAAACAATTCAAAAAAAAATACATGCTTGAAAAAAAAATCTAGAAAGTTTGCAACTGAATATTTTCTGGTTATATCCAAACAGTTGCAAAGTCTCTGTTCAAACTTTTCCGGTCAGCTCTCAGATTAAAATGCATTTTGAGTACACTTCTGTTCGGTTGATCAGTCGATTGCCCTTAGGCTGTAGACATGTGACGTCACACAGGTGTACCTCGCAGGAATAGCCTCCCGGATAGCAATAAGGGCTCTGAATCGGTTTCATCATTTAAACCCCGGGTCAAAGAGTTTCTACTCAGTCGGGATCAGGGTTGCCCCCCCCCTAGTGCTTTATCACTATTTCTAGTGATTTTTATGTTGCCTAGTAATTTTTCTTCCAGCTAGTGATTTATAGCGATTTTTGTTCCAAAAATGGTTATTTTTTCCTAAATCTAGCGATTTTTCAAAATATGGCGTTTAGATTCATGATTGAATAGAATAAAACATACAAGAATCTAATTAATAAAACAAAACGCAAAATAGTTACTCACTATAATTTCTGATATGTTTCTGATTAGTATTTATGCAAATATACCATCATTGAAACTTCTGATTTCTCACCATACGTCGATATCCGATATAGAACTCAGAGTGTTATCATCAAGATAATAGGCAAACCTACTCAATCGCAAAGTCGCAACAAAGTTCTATACTTCCAATTTCACAACATTCGCTCAGGTCGAATTTTTGTCCTCATATTTATGTTTTTTTTTCTCTATAACCTATCAGTTCTAAATTTTTTTCATACGTCTATAAAGGTTTTTTGTATCCCCCCCCGAAAAAATACCCTCCCCAAACAAAAATCCTGGATAAGCTTTCGATTTAAACGCATTGATTTTTTTTTTTTACCCGAATTTGACAGCAGATCCCACAACCAAAAAAGCTATAATATTGAATTTGAACAGCAAATCTTAAGAAGAATCTATGTGGTTCTTTAAGTGTGTTTTGAGGAAGAATAACATCATGAACATTATTACATTTAGAATGGTTTATTTTGTTGATTACATTTGGAATAAGGGAGGGGCTAATCTAACCTGTGTCATAAGTAATTATCCTTTAGCTCAGTATGAAGGACGCCAGCCCGTTTACAAGGCAAATAGCTTTATTCAAACCAAATAAGAATTCATTTCTCTTTTTTATTCATCATAGTACCCAAATACAGGTTATGATTTGGATTGATTTGGAAGGAGGGAAAGACTTGGTATCTCCAAATCCTCTTCTACGCACTATTGAGGAGACTAAGAAAGGAGAGGATAACGTGGTGTCTTTTAACTGTATTATACATGAATAGTATAAGACAAGCACAATAACAAGTATAATAATAGTATAGTAAAAGGACAAATCTAGTCGTCGCAAGTTCTGTATAAGCTTCCTAAGGCGTAGCACTTATGACGTTATTTCATCAGTTGAACGGGCTTTATTATCACTTTAGTACAAATATAAATTTTAAAAAGTGTAGATAATCTCTCATTTAAGTTTATTAGCAGAAGGCAAGGCCATGATTTTTGTTCAGGGGGGGGGGTATTGTTGTTTGGAGAAAAAACTTTACAAAACGCATTAAAAATATGTTTATATGCATTTTGTTACTTTTTTATGAGTCGGACCAAATTTTTTTTTTTTTGGGGGGGGGGGGGGGGTTCAACCCTGGAAATCCCCCCTGGATACGGCGTTGGTAGGAGGTTAAAGATTTATGTTCTCTAAAAATAATTTAGTAGACACAAAAATCGCGGCAAAATGAATAAATTGGGACAGCTACCACAAGAAAAGCCATATAAACAGGAGAGAGGGGGGGGATAAGGCTCATCATGTCTGGTTGTCTCATAGATTTAATGAGTATTATACCATTACCACAATATCCTACCATTTTCACACATGAAAAACCTGAGCCCAAAATTACCAGCCATGACGAAATTTCCAAGGACAATAATAAGAAAAATCAAGAAAGCCAGTCTAAGGCCAGCAGAATTCACAGGCCAGAGATAAGATATAATGGTAAACAGACATAACAAAAACCTTTATATTGACTCGGTTTATGATGGTTTTTCGAATAATGAACTTTTCATCAAAACAAGTAATTTAGTCGCACAAACCCCTCAGTTAGAATCAATTAAGAATAACAGGCAGACGATTTGCTGCAACAAATGTGAATAAGTGGGTTATTTCCTCACAGAATTAGTAAATATTTTGTGAATAAATGAGTTTTTTTGTGCAAACGAAGTTGTCTATGCTGAGGGCTAAGGACAATACATAATCTTTTTGTTTCTTTTCGTTTGGTTATCAGTTGCTTTCTGGTTTTAATCGGAGCAGCTCAGTCAAGGCCGTATCCGGGGGAGGGGTACCGGGTTTGACGGCATCAAGAACACCTTTGGTAGATTTGACAAATTTAATCTGTAAGAAACGGGGGTTATCGGTAAGTGGAAATGTTAGTAAGGTTCTTATTTCAACTTTGAAATATGCCGCTTATAAGGCTTGGAGCTGGGGATTCCATCTTTCATAAATTTCAGTAAGGTACCGAATCCTTCCAAGATTTTTTTGTTGCAGTTTCTCTCTAGAAAAGTGAAAACTTTGACAGAAGCAGTTTTAAGGGGGGGGGGTAGAGGAGGCACTTGTCAAGAGCGCAGAAACTTCAGGGGCGCAAAATTTCAAATAAAAAATCTAACAGTTATAATCATTTTGTAACTTTTGAAAAGTAGAGGGAGCAGTTCGCAGTAAGTACAAGCAAATTGAATCCGAAATTTTCATTTTTCCCAGATAACTGGATTCCCGATTCGTCATTCCAGGGATAGTTAATAACTTTGCAAAGGGTAAAGTAAGAAGTGTCAGATTAAAATGAATGGAAAATTTTGCTAATAAACAAGAATAATGTTAAAATTTGGCCTGAAAATTTTTCGGAGACAGGGGGGGGGGGGCGCTAATCAATATTTTGCCACGAGTGCAGGAGAGGCCAGTACAACCCCTGAACTTTGATAAATATATTCTAGGGAGTCGAGGTCACGAAAATCAGAATTATTTCCCCGTATATCCTGTATATTTCATTAAAAAACACTTTAGAGAACTTTCAAGACTAAAGACAATCTAGAAAAAAGGGCGAACAGTCTACGTACTCTATTTGAGACAAGCTGATTATAAACACTCACATCATGATGGGATGTGTTTATTTCGAATTAAACGGAGCTTCCTGGATTCGACAGGAGTAATTTTACTGTCAGGGCCGAATCCAGGATTTTGTTCGGGAGGGGGGGGTGTATTTTTTCAGAGGGGAGGATTTGCAAAAGAAAACTTTATAAAACGCATCAAAAAATGTTTTTATGTATTTTTACAAGTCGGACAAACATCTCGAGAGGTGAGGGTCAAACCCCAAAACCAAGGCCGTACCAAGGATTTTTTTTCGGAGGGGGTTTTACTCAAAAAAAAGTTCGGGGGGGGGGGGGTACACAAAAAAACTCAAAAGACGTATGCAAAATTTGTTTATATCCATTTTTGTTCCGTTTTTACGAGTCAGACAAACATTTCGGGGGGGGGGGGGTTTCAAACCCCCCTAACCCCTCTGGGTACGGCCTTGACCCTAACCCCTCCCCTGAATACAGCCACTAATTGTCCCCCCCACCCCCTACCCACCACCAAAAAACTTCTATGACTATAAATGAAATTAAGGAGCATGAACATGAAAGACAAGGTTAAATGGTTTATTTACAAATTGTAGCGGTTGACTTTACCAAAGGATCGTTTTAATATCAGAAACTAATTAGACGGCGCTGGTAAGTATTTGAAATAGCAAACGTTATTTCATTTTTCAAGACTAATTAATCCTAACTAGCAAAAAAAAACTTAAAAGAAAATAAAATGAAATAATAATAGTAATAATAATAATAAGGAAAATAATAAAACCAAAGATAAAATAATGCAGTATTCACCTTAGCTGTCATATGGTCGTTTTTCATTAGGTCTTCTGGGGAGATATAAAGAGGAAAAGCTGTTTTTGGTAGATTTACAGTATTAGTGTACTCTCCAACTTCTTTTTTTTTTTTATTCTTTTTTCAGCACCATGGACTTGTGGCAAAAGATCTCTGAAAGAGAATATTTAACATTCACTTAGGCATAACTACAAAAGCTTGATAACATATTTTTCTTAGGAAAGAAAAGATTCTTATAGCCAGATCCTTTCTAAAATGCCCTAAAATTGACAATTCCATCAAAGTTGCTCTTTAATTCACTCCTGCAATGTTAGAGATCAACCAAGTAAGAAAAGAGGTAAATTGAAAGTCATTGAAAGTGATTTGAAAGTCAGTAAGAAAATACCTCCTCAACCTCCTCTCCCATCTAACATACTCAATTATCCAACTTCATGTGGAAGTTCTGATAAGACAAATAAAGGAATACCTCTTCGCGCTGAAGAAAGTAGCCTAATTCTAAATGGTATTCATACATGTACCCTACTCGTCAAAGCCATGCTTAATCGAACTCGTTGAAAAGTTAAAAAACAGGAATGAAATGAAAAACCTCCAAAAGAAAAAATAGATAACTTCTTGTTGGATGGCCCCATGTGAGAAAGGGAATGTAATTGAGCTCAAAAGCAGTAATGAAAATTTACTTTTAATAAAAATAAGAAAAAAGAACTACTATACTTATGTTCGTTGTTTCTTCATCTTTCTTAAGGACAGAAAGAGTCGAGAGGTTTTTGATAGACGAGTTAGAAGCTTGATAGAGCTCAGTTTCTTCCAAGAGTATGGAAACTGGAGCACAGTTTCTTGTGTGTTTCCTAGCCCAGAAATACACGATAAACCCCTAAAACAAGCAATTGGTCAAATCTTAAAACTAAAAAGGAGAAAAATGACTGAAGATCAACCAATCAAAAGATAAGTAAAGGCGCTGGCAATTAAATTTTACCAAGTCAGATAATATAGTCTGCGGGATATAATGCGGCAAAAAATACTTCTGGAACCTAATATATAAAGAAAAAATTGCGTCGGGGCAAGTACCTCCCCCCCCCTCCACAGAAAATTAGATACAAAAGGGGCCAAAACTTTTTCCCCCGTTTGACAGGTTCCCCCTAAAAAAAGGGATCCAAACAGCCAAAGAAAAGCAAAAAAAACTTTTCTAACCACTTCATATAGAAGGGAGGCGTACGCTCCTCATAAGGGACTCATTTGATTGAAAATTGAAAGTTAAAGTGCCTTTTTTCAGAGCCAAAGTTATTGGAGGGCAACCAGCCTCCCTCCCATGCCCTTTTCTGCTACCCATCCGTTACTAGCACAAAATTGGATAAATTCTTTGAAATGCCCATTTTACTTAGAAATGTCGCACGATAAAGTACGTATACCTGCAAGGCCGACGTCACCACTAGGCCCCAGGGCCAAGTCTCCCTAACTTACCGAACTTTCCTATTGTTTACAGATAGGTTTCAGTATTAAAGATGGCCTTGCTTGGTCTTGGTGTTCCGATCAGCCAGGAGCTCTTAAGTGCCGTTCACTATGCCAAGCTTCTCTGAGTTTCCCAAGGGTATATTTTGGAAACGAAAGCCGCATCTGAATAAATAAAAAGACACTACGTGCACCCGATATTTCAAATTACCCACAATATCATGGGAATAGTATGGGGGGATCGATTTGGCTTTCAGAGAGTGCTGGGGGGGGGGGGTAAGTTACGAAACTATAAGACCCTATGTGTATCTAAGTCGTTAATATAGTCTCTGCATTATCTCGGGAACATCTTGGAGAATAGAATTGAAACTTCCAGGTAATCTAGAGGGGACAAGGGTACTTCAGATTTGTATTGAAGGGGGGGGACTAAAAGTATTAAGTATCAGTCTCAGCAAAAGCTTCTTTTACTCTAAGCCCCTGTCGTAATTATTCACGTCTAAGCAGCAAGGTAAACCAAAACACATTGTGTGGTACCAGGCTATCAAAATAGCGTATCAGCACCATCTCGTGAATGGCTTGGGGTACAAAGCTGAAACTTCCAGGGAGTGTTAAGGAGCAAAGTAGACCTCAAATTTTGGCACTTGAGGAAAGGGCAGAGGAGGGCTTAAATAGGTTTTTCTTCAATTGACTTGATTTTTTTTTGCACAAGTCCCTAAGGGGCTTAAAAAAAAAAATATGAAGAAAAAAATCATTTAAATATTTAATAAACCAAAACAAGGGTGATTTTCAGACAATGACAAAGGAACGAACGAAAAGCAAATATTTCGGCCAAGACCTAAGGAGTGTCTTCAGCGCTATAAAAAAGAGTGGCGGAAAAAAAAGTTAAGCATAAAATGAAAACTAATCTTTGAAGTTAACTGTATTGAGGCAGAGAAATGACTTTTAGAGCCTTTTCTATGCACATCCATCAATTGAAGCACAAATTTGGAAATTAGCTCCTCTATGAGCGCCCCTACAATCACTGAAAATAGCCCTGTCATAGGTGTTAAAGAGGAATTTAAACAATTTTCCTTAACTGCCGACAATAAATAACCCGAAAATATGTTAAGATATATCTGATTGAAAAAATATTCATGAAAATATCGAAAAATAAATTAAAGATTGCCAGAAAGTATTCGGGTTCTCCTCCAAGAACCTTGATCAACGGAAAAATGAAAAAACCTAGAGCAAATAAAATAACGTACAGGCCCGAAAGAGTTAGTAATATCCTCTGATAGGAGATTTCAGCACATGTATATTATCTGCTTCACTTTGACTAGAATTGTGTGTAGTGTTTGGTCATCATTAGGAGTGTGTTTATAACTATTGCAAAACAGCAATGATAATTTTTCAGATGTGGTGTTACCTCTTTTTTTCATTTTCATTTGTTCATTTTGTCCAGTTTTTCTTCGTTGATAAAGAGTTTTCTAAGGACATGAAACTGAAATATTTGGAAATTTTTAGTTTGTTTTGACTGTCTTGATTAGAAGTATGAACCCTCACTTATTTATTTGTATACTTACGTCTAGTCTATAAATGGAACCGCAGCGGGGCTAAGCTAATTTTTTTTTCAAGAACATGTTTTATTTACTTTTTTAACCAGAAATTTATTTTCGATAATTATAATAATTATCATGCATTTATCCTTCTTACACAAATGACTTTCTTCCATCTTCACTGCTGCTTATGATTTCCTTCCTTGCAAAATTTGATTAAAAAAAAAAACTTTTGTCAGTCTGGCTGACTTAATTGTCTAAAGTGAAAAATTGTTAAATAAAAAAAAAAAAAAGTCCACGTAACTGACAAGGTGATAGTCGGATTATATATCCCCCAACGAGTAACGTTGGTTTGTTTTTGTAGCAAAAGTTTTTTTCATGATTTTTTTTCTCAATATATCCAATAAATGAAATCCTCGGTACTTTAAAGATTTAAAAAAGATCAGGCAATATTTTGAGTGGTGGGAAATATTAAATTACTTTTTTTCAATACAGTATAAAAAGTTGTATGAGAACAACTTCACTAAGCAACTTCTTTTTTCTTTTGTTTGGGTAAAAAAACCCATTCAAAATTAATACTGCTGAAAAAACTGTGATCACATGCTCCTACCGGAAAGGAGAAGAATAATTGGGAATGAAAACTGTGGTATAAACGGTAGAGACCCTTTCGATTGCATCTTTATTTGGCGAAATTTTTCATATGCTATCTTTCTTAGCAGCCCTATGTATCCGGATTAAATAGATAGAAGAAAATTAGCAACCGAACAAAATTCCCCACCAATTCACTGAGGTAGAGCAAGGAAGAAAAGCATTTTTGAGATATAGAATGGCTACTTGGTAACACCTATTCAAACATATAAACTCATATTTTGAAGGACAGACCAACTCATTAGCTTATATTTTGAATTGACAGAATTGAATTGAAGTTTGAATTGAAGTTTAGCTTGTTTGTGTTGGAGATGTAGCTCATCCTGAGCAATAAAATCCTTGCAGAATTTGAGGACCGTTTCAAGTTCGTTGACGACTTGTCTTCGCTTCTCAAATACATAGTAGAAAACGCAGTAGCATAACAGCAGCTTGAACCAACACTTTTTTCGGACTTCGTTAACCAGTGTAAATCCAAAGCCTGCAACTGAACGAGCAGAAATCGAAAGTTCTACGTTTCAACCCGCTCAAGCGAGATATTACAATACCAGATGTTCCCTTTCCAACTGTTTCGTCCGCGACAATACTAGGCGTGACTTTTACAAGCGATTGCTCGTTTAAACTGCACGTAGGCAATATCGTATGCAAAGGACACTATTCAATCCAAAGTTTAACGAGTATACGAAGGCTGGGTTTCTCAGATCGTCAGCTCTTACTGGCTTACACGACATACATCAGGCCAACCCTTGAATATTGTTGTCCTGTCTGGTGTCCCCAAGCACAAAACACTGCCTACATGTCAGAGGAACTAGAAGAAGTTCAAAAACGTGCTACTAAAACAATTCTTGGACCCAGGTATGACAGTTACGAGCATGCCCTTGTGGTTATGAGCTTGCCCACTTTGTTCACCCGAAGACACGATTTGATAATGAGATTCGGGAAATCACTCATGTCAAACAAGAAACATCGCTCAATTCTTCCTCCAACCGCACCGACCCCCAAACTCACCAGGCATCAGAACAGACTAGAACCTGTCGTACCAAATTTTGTTGGTGTATTAAATAAGTGATTTTTTTTTCTTAAATGATTTTAAAAATAGCATAATTTAGCGTTCAGTTTTGTTTGCTACGAAAGCTATTTGATTAAACGAATATTTAAGTATTAAAAATTCATCAACTAGATTTCTACAATTCTGGATCAGCAGAAGATCGCCAGTAGCATATGCGGTGCATGTCAACCCGACTCCCAAATAAAACACCTAAACTGGCAGGATTCGCATTTAAGAATACTCGGCAACAAAAAAGCTTATTGACGACAAACGAGGAATGATGGTTGAAAACTGTCCCTTCCATTTTAGCACCCAAACTTTAGCACCACAACATAAGTAAAATACATCAAGATCGTTTTTTCGACTCCAGATAAACCAAGGTGATGTATGGCAGTGGTACAACTTTATCAAACACTCAAGGGATATCCACTCTTAGCGAATAACGTGAATCTTTGGATTTAAATGTAACTTTTATAAGGTTTTACTGGCGAACACATTATTGATCAATAATAGCGAGAGCAGAGCTGTTTATCAACGACTGTAGATCAATACTTTTCGCAAGAACACGAATTTTTTTAACTGATGGAAATAAACGGAAATAAATTTCAAAGTCAACTGAACATTGTATTATTATTTTCTATTAAACTCGTGTTTACTTGTGTAGTTTTCACTGTTTAAACAAGTTTTCATTCTTTCATCGAATACCGAAAATTTCACTTTTGCAAAATAAAATTTAACCAGTGCCTTTTGGGAATGGGTAGATAATTCAGACCGAACGAACCTTCTCATATATCACTTTAGGTAGGAGACGGTAAGGGAACAACTTTTGCAGCAAATTCATTTTCTTTTTTCTGTTCTAAAGTTGTAAGAACAAATTATATTTTCTCTATGATAATCTGCCTTGAAATTTCCCATTTAATTAAACCAACAAGTTTGACAACCAAAGATTTCAATTGCGGGTCATTTTCATCCACACTGTGTATCAACAGAACCTTTGATGGTCACTAGAACAAAATTGCTGATCAATAATGTCTTGTCAGAATAGATTGCTGATTAACAATGTCGCAGGAAAAGGCCTACAAGGCACGTGAAAATACAGAGATCCTGAGAGCTGTTAAAATCAATGCGGAAACCAACTAGCATAGACGTTAAATCGCGCTTTAAATTAATTGTTGGTAGCGATGACGGCTCAAATATTTTGCATATAAAACACGACACAAAACATAAAACACCGGTAGATGCTGCAGCTTTCTGGACGTTTTCTTCATTAATATAGCCGATGATAGAGCATGGAATGCCAGGATTACCTTCTTCATCGCCAACTAAATGTCATCCAATCAAACTGGTAAAGCCTCAGCAGGCCGTATATGGCTTGATAAGTATAAGTATTACACGAAATATTGTTTGGAGTACGCTTTAAACTGTTCACTACATTCCCCCGAGAGGTTTTATCGCTTGGTCTAGCCCACGTATTCCAGCCAGCATGGCACAAACTACTTTAGCAATCTACCTCAGATTTCTGTTTAATCTTAAAAACGCTACCACAGGGAGGAATGCGTCAACCCCAGTTACTTTTACGTCTAATTAGTAAAAATTAACGCTATCTTCTACCAAGGTCACATCCAGGGGGGGGGGCTTTGAACCCCCCCCCCTAAATTTTTGTCCGACTCGTAAAAATATTTAAAAAATGAATATAAACAATTTTTTTAAGCGGTTAAAAACAAAAATTGCACCCTCCCCGAAAAAATTCTTTTATAACCCCCCCCCCAAAAAAAAATACTTTTGTACCCACCCCCCCCCTCCCGACAAAAAAAAATCCTGGATACGACCCTTTCTTCTGTATTAAAATATGTGGTTGAGATCAAGACAAATTGCAGTCTGTGATATATAAAATACGAGGAACTTCAGCCTAATTATTTTTTTTTTTTTTAGTTTGCAGAAAAAAACTGTCGTTTTGGAACCCCCCATTATCCGGGCTAATTTACGGATGAAGTATGACACGTTACCGAAAAACATACTTTTATGCAAAGCCGCCCAGACAAAAAAAAGCAGGACGCCCTCAAATGAGTGCAAAGGTCACATGAAACAATTTAATGGAAGTAAAGCTCCGTGTGGAGGAACAGCGTCCGCAGCTCTGTTTTCCTCGAACGGCATGATGATGTAGTCAGTTGCCAGTATTGGAACTAGGAATAGTATACTGCATAATTCATTCAATGACATGCTATGAGAAAGAAACACGACTACAAATTAACTTTAGCCACAGCTTCTTTTGAAACATCAGTAATGTCTCACATTCCCAATAATCAATCATCGCTGAACTATCTTCAAGGAAATCAACCAAAAGCATACCCCTAACATCCTGTAAAAACAAGCACGATTATCTTTTTCAGGAGATTTTCAGTAGCAGTATATGATTTTAGAATAAATCGGGCATAAATGAAAAGAACATATACTTCTCTGTCGCATCAGAATGGGTAAGGAATATGAAATTCTCAAATACAGTAAGTGGTTGTAACCATACAATTGACCCCTCCGAGCCGAAACATAATTTAAGCCCAGAACAGCTCCCCCCCCCTCATAACCACCCCAATACCAAGATTCAACGAAAATTTTAAACATTTATTTAAAAGCTTTGTACAAAACTAAACAAATTTCGTTGCAATAGATAATAGCTTGGTATAGTCTATCTTTTTAGCTACACACCTTTCTTTAAGAATTTTTCGAAGAACACTAGGTATTGGGGCATATATTCGGGTACCTAATGGAGTGCCATTGTCGTCAATCAAAACAATATTATTTGAATCAAACTTTGGCACTAGACTTCTTTGTTTCTGTTTGACACCAACTATTACAGCTTTCTTCTTTTGACCATTAATAGCTATCATTACCTTGTCACCTAGAAGAAAAACAAGACAATTAATAATTTATTTAGTAGAGCAAATTTAATAGGGCCTAAAATTAAAATTACTCCGCCTCCCGCCAACTACCCTTGCAAAGATCATATTGGACTTCAATCCCTCGATTGTCTGGAAACATCCTCGAGGGAGGCCGCGCACCAGATGGGCTGATGTTATAAATCAACGCCCCTTCAACCGCAACATCGACCCAAATGAGGCCCCATCCTTAGCCTGGACAGGGCTGCTTGGAGAAGACTGACAGCGCTGTCAACCAGTTCCCTCTACGCTGGCAACCCTGTTAAGCAAGAGCGTTCAGTCAAAGTAAGTTAAGTAAAATTTAAAACACAATAAAAGGAAGAAGAATCGATTTATAGTTTTGAAAATGATTAACGTTGAGTGCGTGTTTTTTAATATATAAGCTAATTCTAGACTTATTGGTATAACTATAACAGAGAAAAATAATATAGCAGAACCAAATAGTAAATGTCAGGAAACCAGAGCTCGAATATTAATGGAAACACTATACAGCTAAACAGTGACCCAAGAAAATCTGTGTCTTCTATGCAAAAAGTGCGCATAATAACAATAAAAATGAAGCGTTCAATGACTACAAAATTCTTATTTTGCTCATTATCAGATTAATTGGTCAGAAATGGAAACTAACTTTGAATTTAGATCATAGCTTCTCAGATTCATGTCAAGTCTCTACACATACGTGCTTCTAATTTTGGAAAGCTAAGATCTAAATTTCAAAAGCTCAAAGATTTGCCTTTTTTAAACAAAACAAGTGTTTCTTGAAATATTTAAGCTTCTAAGCCTAAAAAATTGTGACCTTGGCTTCCCAGAATACTGGGAAAGATTCTACTCTATACCTAATTTTCACTTTAGGGGCGTGTGAGATTCAGAAGAGATATAAAAAAAAACATTTGTATAATAAAACGAAAACAATTTTGTCCTTGAAAATATTGGAGCCCATAAGACAAAAAAAATACTGAACTATTCCCCCGCCCCCACAGGTCGAGTGAGAACACTGGTTTAATACGCAGAAGACCTGCCAACGTATTTGATACGTTTTAATTTTGTCATTTGTCGTTGCTGTTTCTTTTAAGGATGATTGTATAGAATTGTTGGTCGCAGAATATCGGGAGATGGCTTATACAGACGGGAACTGAAAACTCTAGAGCCCTTTTTAAGAAATTAAAGAAGTTTCAGAACAGTAAAGTGATCAGCACCTGAGAACCCTCGAAAATGGTTTTATGTCAATACCACAGTGGGTGCGAGTCACTAAGGTGTAGCCGTCACCAACCTAATGACCAAAAGCAGTGCAAGGAGAAAGTTTGAAGCAGCAAGATATTACTTAAGTTCTGGAGAGTTCCATTCTGTCGCTGTGATAAGATTTGAACTGTGATAGTCTTGAGTATAGAAGTGCATCCATAAAAAATTATTTAATCTTACTGGTCACAGCCCGCAGATGGGTGGAAGGGTACTTTTCATAAGAGAATGTGTTTCTGACTTGAGGAACTTGACTCTGACAGGATTGACTTCACCCTTTTGAGACTTCAGTTAGAGGCTCTTGCAACATCCAAAGACTAATCCCCCCCCCACATTTGCTGCTGGTTGACTGTCAAAGTGGATTCCCAAACACAGAAAACCAAGCTTCTGATTTCATTTTTCAGCTTGATAGAGTCAACCAAGGGAATCCCTCATTTATACTCAAGAATAATACAAAGGGGAAAGCTTACGATTTTATCCCCTTTGCCCGTTGATGGTGAAACGGAACATCCAGACAAGAACAAATTATTAGACTCTACTTTTCAACTTCCCATGCTTGAAAGAAAACGGCTGGTCAAGCCAAAAAAAATAAACAGCAAAAAAATCAATTTGTCCCTCTATTTTTATGGGGTACTTTCTGAATAAGGAGTTCGATGGGGAGGGTGTTCAGATACCACTTTGTTAAGCTGACTTTTTTAGAATTTTGGTGGAAAAGCAATTTTTTCCCATTTCCCAAGGCCAAGCCAGATTTTTGCCTCACTAAAAGTGCAGTGAAAACTAACCTATGGTACCAACGCGGGTTTTATTGTAAACGTGGATACATTTTGGTGGTCTTCCTTCCAGCATAGCTTGCTTTCCAAGTGCACTGTTGTCAACTACGCGCAGTCTTGTCATATGCATTATCTGTAAAATATAATTAGATAGTAGGAAGGAGATAAAAGGTAAGACTTCGACCACATAAAAAAAGGTTTCCTTTTCGCCATAAAAAAAAGAAAAATAATCCCAATTTTACCATTTTAGTAGAGATATTACCTAAAAATGAACTCATTTTTTTAACATAGCAATTAGGCAGTATTTGTCTTAAATAAGGTTTTTTTATTTGATTACAACCATACAACAAAATGCAGAATACGATTTTTAGAAATATCATTAACAGTAGTACAAAACTCACAAATAATTTCTAAACTTACTACATACAGTGCACGATATGGCCTAGTCTTACTGAACTCGGCTAGATTTTGCTCCTTCGTTTATTTTACACAACACTGATCATGAATTATCGGTGAGACATAAGGATATTAACTTCGTTATCGCAAGGGTGTCGGGATTTCTGCAACCTATGTTTCCTATATTCTTTTATTAGACCTCAGAGCTGTTCATTCACCGATTTCAACACTGAGTTTCTTACATTTCAGATAGGGTGTTTTATTTCTCACCGTAAGTGGTATTGCAGTTTTGTTTTTTTCTATGAATGTAATTTTATCACTTCTAGTGCGGAATGGAATGTCAGAAAATTGTTCATGAGGCAAGGTGTGAATACCACAAAACAAAACTCTAGACCACAGTTTTGAAATTTTTCAAGGAGGTAGAATCCCTTGGACAGATCTGAAAGATGAGGGGTCTGGTCCACGCCCTCTCCCTACCCCCCACCCCCTCTCCTCAGTATGAAACTTACAAGAAGCGTCAATCACGAATATCCAACAGAAAGTGAATCTGCCTTACAAGTCCAGCTAGTGAAAATTATCTCAAGTATCAACTGAAAAGGCAAGATATTTGAAAACCAGATATGCTTCCATTATCGCAACCTATCTCAAGAACTAACATTATTAATTGGGTCTCAGACATGATTTATTTTATGATTCATTTACTTGTTATTTAAACTTTAAGACTTATTACCACTATTTACTTTATGAAGTTACTGGTTTACAAAATAAAGACAATAGTGAAATTTGCAGTTTGTTTTAAAGTACTGAGTGCAATAATTTGAATATGGCACTAAAACCACTAGCCAGGAACACTTTCAACTATCAGCCTGGATTTGCTTTCCAAGTCTTGTCCTCTTGCGAATTTATCAGCTTTCCACTTGTCACAAAAATCAGAAGAAAAACTAAGCTAACTCGCAAATAATGCCCACATATCTCTTACTCTGAATGGTAAGTTACTCTGAATGGTAGAAGTTGCGTTGTTGGAGCTGTTCTTGAGTTTCTAATTTTTAGATGCACTCTTTATATTCCAACTCAAAAAGGTAACGTTTGGAATTACTCCAAAGGAGAAAACATTGAGCTTCAATGTTAAATCTCTGAAAAGCTAAAAATCAGCTTGAATAATTGTAACGAAAAGAAAGTCAAACAAATAAAAATTGATTCCATCAGCGTTTTGGGTTATTTCTGGATGTTTCGCCTGATAAATTTTTTCTTGAGCAAATTAACACTAAAGAGAGGAATGGTAATATTTTAAAATTCCAATATTCGACCGTTTTTTAGGTAGCAGACACATAGGCCTACTATCCCCAAGTCCTCAAAAAAAAGAAAAAAAAAAGTAGGCTTTGAAGTAGGCTAAGCTTTTCAAAGATACAAGTTGATTACTCCATAATTGACCTGATTAATAAAACCAAAAAAAGATCAAGGACTGCTTAAAAGTTATGACTGGGACTTCGTGGACAAAACTATGTTTCTTCCCTTGACAAATTTATGGAAGGAGGGGAAAGAAATCAATTCAAATTCAGCATCACAGCTTCAAAACCTGCATTTGTGCAGTTTTTTTTTTACTTTTATTACTCTTTGCTTTGCTTGATAGGTTTAAAGGTACGGTAAAGAATACGGCACTGGACTTTACAGTCCCTACCAGCGGTACTGATTTCCATTTCAAGGCCCTTCAGCCAGGAAGTACAATGGGGGGCTGAGGGCCAGCCATCCCGTGCTTTCGCATGCCTTTCCTGTTTACCTTCCCTACACTTCTCCCGCTACCCATTTAGAGCTTGGTCGACCTAGGCTGAGCTTACAGAGTCACACCACTGACCCCCGTTCCAAACCAAATGATAATTGGCAAATCAAAAAATTCAAACCAGCAATAATTTTTGTTAGTCAGTTGCCCTACTGACTGTTTTACGAAAATTTTCTCAAACATTTTTTTGATTATTTGGTCTAATTGGCTTCAAATGGTTCATATATTCTTAAAATAAACAGTTAAATAAATAACCATTTAGACAATAAAAAGAAAGGCAATCATTTTATTTTTTTTAAACTCATAAAAGGGTGCCCAGCTGTCAGGACAAAGACAAAAAAAAAAAATGAAATGGAAATGTCTAGTAGCAAAAAACTAACTGATTGGTAATTTAAATAAGTAACACAAGGTAGATTATTGGTAGGTTAACGAACATAGAGCAGCATGAAAAATTTAAAGTAGTAAGACTAGCAATAATAAGATAAATCAAGGAAGACTGAGATAAAAAAAAACGAAGCAAACTAAATAAGGACATTAGAAAATTATATCAATAATGTTTATGTGAATAAAATATTAACTAAATTTGGTCTTGTTGATGGGATAACTAATTTCCAGTGGACAAGACTTTATTTCAGATTTATTTATTTTTGAATTTAATTAAAAGTGGACAAGACGAGACTCTAAAATTAGGGGGTATAAGCTAGAATTTTTCCCCAAATTAGCTTCCCTGAATTGAGCTAACTCAAACACTGATTAAGATTCAGGAACTATAGTTGAAGATCTTGAAATAAAAAAAGGAATTCAAGCTTAAATGAAGATGAGACGAGCAGTCTCCTCCATATAAAAGTTGAAAAATTTTTTGTTGTTTTTTTAATCCAACCAAAATCGGCAAAAAATCAACATGTGCACCCAAAGCCACGCTTGTCTAAGCATCAGATTCCTTCTTGGACATGCTCTGATCGCTCTACAAGGGGTTGGTATGACTGTTTTATGGTGAGCACATTAGGAATGCACAACATAGCCACTATAACCGTATAAAGAGAAGCATTTTACATGATTGGCAGTACATGTTGTCGAAAATTCGTTTGCCCCTTGTAAAACTTTCTGGGCTGTCTTCAAACAGAGATTGCCTGATAAATTCCACATGCCACCAAGTAAGCTGACTTCACAAACTGAAAAAGACAAGAATAATTTTAATAATGTTAATAATGCAGTGCTATATTGTTTATGTTGTATTATACTTCAGACTTCTGGAGAAATCAGAAATCTGGCTGCATTAATTTCTAATTAAATACTGTTAAATCTACAAAACCCAAAAACTTAGCTCATTTTTGCTAGTCCTAAACTGAATAGCGTACCTCTTTTCGGATAAACAAGGCACTTGAGAAGCTAAACAAAGGTGCCCAGCAGGAACTTTTTACTTTCGGTGAAATATGCATTTTCTGAAGAATATTCTATGAGATCTAACAATAAAGTTCCAATGTCTGAAAAGGACATTATGACTCCTCCTAAACTTTAATGTAAAACCAAAAAATTTTCATTACAAATAAAATAATGTAGTCATGCTATAATGAAGCATTCATGCACACAGATTCAGCCCTTTTCTGAGGGTATCAGAATATTTTTCCCGTGAAAACGTTTTTGCGAAATATTGAGTTGTTCTGAATGGGCAGGGTGCCAATCCACGAAAATGCACGGAGTGCAAGAATTTTACCGATTTTCTTGAACATACAAAAAAAATATTTTTAAAAATCTAGCTTGAGGGGGGGGGACATTTTTAGGGTCCTCCCAAATTTTTAATGTAAATACCAAACAAAGGTATTTTTCAAACATTAGGGAAAGGGAAGGCAATTGCCCCCCTCCCCACATTGGGAAAGGATCCTTGGGACAAATCTTGTTAGGGGGGGGGGTAGCCTGTGCGTATATGAAAAGCCTAATGCTATCTGTGCTAAATTTAGCTTTAAACAAAGTTATTTGCACTGAAGGATATATTTTTTCTCCAAATTGAGGGGGTTCAAAGTCAGCTGTCCCAAAAATGTGTTACCTTAAATACATCAGAGGACAAAGGCTTTTTTTTCTTCTTTTTTTGTAGGTGAAGCCTGAGGCTGCAAAACATTATATGAAAGACACCTTTGAAGTGCTTGGTTTGCCATACTTCTTAAGCTTATCCACAACATTTAAATGCTTTCTTATTAGAATAAAGGTGTATTTCCCTTGTCACATTTGTTACTAACAACTTTCTGTTGACTTATAAAAATATAAATGTTGATTATTTAATGGTAGCCTAGTTCCAACAGTTTGTGTATATATATGATTTGCTGCAACATTTCAAAATGGGACCTTCAAAATATAACAAATATTTGAAAAAGTATTACAAGCTTCAAAACAAGCATGAAAATCAATAAAAGAAGAAAAATCAAAGAAAGTAATAAACACCTGGAAATATGGCTTAAATGCATGTTTTCTTTGTCCTAGCAAAAACTTGTTAGTAACAACTGGACTGATATATGGGTTTCTACAATGTGTTCTGTTTCTGCAAGCTAATAGAAAACTGGTTGCTTGTACTAACAATTGTTAGTAAATTTCCCCAACAAATCAATATGTTGCTGGAGAAAATTGTTAATACATTTTGAGTACAAACTTCAAAGTTTGATGAATAAAAACAGAACTTGCAAATTTCTTAATCTAAAATAGGACAATTGTAGTACTTTACAATTTGTATGCTTGTTTTAAAGTCTTAAATCCTTGTTTAAAATTGATGGCCTCATTTCAAAATTCCATAACAAATCATATGTATCAGCAAGCCACTGGTAACAATTATTTCTTAATCAGCATGATTTGTGATTTTACAACCTACAAGAAAAAAAACCATTTGGAATGTCAAAAACACATCTTAAATAAAATTTCACTATTTTGAAACGTGCAATAAGTTTCCTACATGCTTTGCGCCGCCCCCAAAAAGCCAGATTCATGCCAGGAAGATTAACCACTGGACAGATTCACACGGCCAAACAAACCATTGAGAAGACACTGGAATTCAAGAAAAAAGCTTACATAGCTTTCATTGACTTTTGTTCTGCCTTTAACACTGTTGATAGGCAGTCTCTTTGGCTAATCCTGAAAGCTGCAGGCCTACCAACAAAGATGGTCAGCCTCTTGAAAGAACTTTACAGTAGCACAAAAAGCGTTGTCCTTGTTAAAGGGAAGCTTTTTTTCCCTTCCTGATCAAAAATGGTGTATGGCAAGGTTGCGCTGCTGAACCTGAGCTATTTAACTGCGTCATCGACCATATTTTGAACAAGACACCCCGTGTCCACCCTTTTGGCATAAGTTATGCTGGGAGGACTTTGTCTGATGTTGACTTTGCCGACGATGTAGCCTTCCTTAGCGAAAATCTATACCAACTTAAGTCTGCACTCGAGACGCTCTCCTCCACTGCCTCCAAAGTTGGGCTGCAAATCAACTGGAAGAAAACGAAGATCATGCCCATAGAAAAGACCGCATCGGCATCACCCTTAACTGCTAAGATCAACGGCCAAGCTGTTGACGTGGTAAGGCAGTTCACTTATCTTGGATCAGTTATATCATTAAATGGCACAATTGACACCGAAATCTCAGCCAGATCAGCCAAGGCAAACTCTGTATTCGGATGGCTCCTGAGAGCAGTCTTCCACAAACCACAAATTACTGGCCTTACAAAAGCCCGCATCTACAACGCCACAGTCTCAAGCATCATGCTGTACTCTTCTGAGACATGGCTGATAACCAAGACACAGCTAAGAAAGGTCGATGCGATCCAAACTAGAAACTTGCGTCGAGTTGAAGGCTTCAAATGGTATAACAAGATCTGCAATAATAAGATCCTGAGGACCTTCAAGTTAGCAAACTTCTCCACCCAAATAGAAGCTCGTTCTCTAAGATGGTATGGCCACTTACTCCGCCTCCCGTCAACTACCCCTGTAAGGATCATATCGGACTTCAATCCCTCGATTGTCTGCAAACGTCCTCAGGGGAGGCCACGCAACAGATGGGCTGACATTATAAATCAACGCCTCTTCAACCGCAACATCGACCCAAATGAGGCCCCATCCTTAGCCCTAGACAGGGCTGCTTGGAGGCGACTGACAGTGCTTTCAACCAGTTTTCTCTATGTTGGCGACCCTGCTGAGCAAGAGCGTTAAGTCCAGTCAAGAAATTTTAGTAAGCAAAAAAAATTCACATAGTGTTTTGTTGATTTGTCAAATGGCCTACTTATCAATTCATATACAAAAGCTGGCAACCATTTACAGTTAATAATACTTTAAAAATCCTATTAGCTCAGCAGAAAAATTAATGACATTTGAAGAGTATTTTATGATGGTAGTGGAAAGAGAGCTTGGCTAGAGCCACTTTAATTTTCATGGCAAGTTTATTTTCTGATAGTCTTCATATGCAGCCTTTCACAGCAAATATGATGCAGTTGTATCATTAAATTTTCTGTTCTTTTCTTTCTATTACTGGATGTGTAATTGATTCTACATTTTTTGTTTTTTTTTGTTTTTTTTTTTAGTTTGAAGCCTGTTTAATTCAAATCATTGTACCCTTTTGTTCTAACCCTGACAGTAAAATGCATATATAATTATTTCAATTATTTTGCACTCATTATTTATGTTTTCCATTTGATCTGTATTTGAGTATTTAATGTGTTTTGACTATATGACACAATATTTTTTGCTTCTTTTGGACATTATACTGTATTTACTTTGTACTTAATTTAGTCACTGCACTAGATTCTAGATTATTACTGTTTGAGACAAACTTAGCTCTCTCAGTTCTTTTGAAGTAAATATTATCTTGACCTTTATTTCGCCTGTGCAAAATGTGCAACTAGTATGCTGAAATACAAAAATGCGACCAACTTTGCAAAATTCTATCACACAATATACACCATTTATATACAATATATCGTTTATCATGCAATATAGCCTACCATTAATTTTTGAACTAAAATTAATTTCAAAAAACGAAGTTTTTTCTGAGAGAAATAAAGACCAAAGTTGAAACTTAAAATGAACAAAAATTGTTTCTTCGCAGCCTATCTAACATATATCAACTAAACTAGTGCCAATAAATAAACTGATTATATTTCCCTATGTTTGTAGGATTACAGAAAACTAGCGCTTTACTGAAAACACAAAACAATATAGGAGGTAGGTTACTGTTAAAGTAAACCATTTAAGGACACTTTTAACTTTGTAAAAATAAAGCATTTTAGGACTGTGCTTTATTATTTTTTTTTTCATTTAATTTGACATCACTTCTGCACAATGGGCTCAGTCCAGTGATTGGCAGTCGTTTTGGATCCGAAGACAGACACTTTATTGATGATTTTGCAGACAAGTTCAAAGTGAACCAATCTTGGTAGTATTAGGACTACAGACTTGCTTTAGAATTTGTATCATAACTTAAAATTTTTCATTGTATAGAGAGAAATAACCGGATTTCCAGAGTTTGTATTAAGATTCATTTGTTCTTCAATTTGAGTAATACTAGGTGAGACCAAGATGTTTCCAGATAAATCAATCCATTATTTTTTAATGTGTTTGATGACTTTGCACGTATTAAGATAATATCTATTTTTATGCCTAAGTTTTTAAGATATTTATAATTGTGTAGATAATTTAACTGATATCACAGCTTGTGTGTGTAAGACTATGACAAACGTTATAGATTTGTTTTTGCTGCGAGTAGACCCCGAACCGCGCCGAAAAGTCGGCGGCGCGCCGCCGAAAAAAACGGTGGCGCGCCACCGAACTTGCATCGGCGCGCTGACGCCGCCGCTGATTCTATCGGCGGCAGCGTCACTAATACGCCGCCGTTTTTTTTCTCTCTCTTTTTTGCTTATCGATATTGACCTCCGGGCTTCAACTGTCATCCCGCCTAATCTGTTTCTTAAAGATAAATACTGTCATCTTGGGCTCGCCAGGTATATCGGTTCGTAGGAAGGAGAAGATGAAATTTCTCTTGAAACAAAAATTCTACCTTCCACTTTAAAATTCTGTTCATTTTTCTTTCTGATTTTTCGGATGAAAAGAGGTAGGTAAAAGAGCATTAGGCAATTCAGGATGTTATCATAAGCAGCGCAATCGCGCTGCCTAAGTAGAGAACAATGTTGGCACAATGTATTGTTGTTATTTTTTCCACACCAGGGCAATTCATATCAAAGGAGTTGTCGTAGAAACTTCGAAAAGGGCTCATTCGATTGGAATAGCTAGTGCCCTTTTTAATAGTCGAAAGTGATTGGAAGGCAGCTAACATCCCTTCCACGCCCACCATTTCCCCAAACACATCCAATCAAAATTTTAAGATAGCCATATTGTTCAGAGTAGCTGATTTCCAGAGATAAAATATGTTTTTCAGGAGTTTACTCCCTCACAACACTTAGTGCAAGAGTTTCAAGTTATGTCCTGGGGGTATATAAGAACGATGTTGGCACAATGTATTATTTATTTATTTTTTGCCTTTAGAGTAGGGCACTTCGTATCGAAGAAATTGTCGAAGAAACTTCAAAAAGGACACATTCAATTAGAAATTGGAGTGGCTTGTGCCCTTTTTAATAGTCAAAAGTGATTGGAAGGCAACTAACACCCGTTCCACGCCCATCAATCCTCGAAACACATCCAATAAAAATTTTGAGATAGCCATTTTGTTTAACGTAGTTGAAAGTTCTGAAAATTAGGTATTTGAGGATGACAACCACCCTCCCAACCCTCAGGGTAAGGGTTGTAATTTATGCCCTGGGGGCATATAAGGGTTTTTTAGAAAGCGTTGTCGTAGAAACTCAAAAAGGGATCATTCGATTGGAAATCGAAAGGCCTAGTGCCCTTTTTAATAATTGAAAGTGATTGAAAGGCTTGACATTTTTATAGTAAAGATCGATGTGGGTATAATGGATTATTTTTTTGTTGTTCTTGTTGTTTAGACCAGGGCACTTTGTATCGAAGGAGTTGTCGTAGAAACTTCGAAAAGGGCTCATTCGATTGAAAATAGAAAGAGCTGATGTCCTTTTTAATAGTCGAAAGCGATTCGAAGGAAACTAATCCCCCTCCCACGCCCACCCTCCCATTTGCCTTTATGTTTAAAAAGTAAATGTTGCCTTAAGATTAAATCAAAATGCACTGTGTTAAAGCTAATTCCCAATAAGGTATCTCAGCAGTATCCCAAGAATGATTGAGGATATTTTGTCCAAACTTTCGGGGCTACTTCTGCTCTTAAAATTTAACCAAATCAAAATAGCTTAAGTGTATCCAAGCTATCAAAGAAAGTAAACAGATTTTTTTGCAAATGGAATCAAGTTTTCCATTTCAGGTCAACTAGAGGAGGTATGAAACTAAATTAAACACTACTATTTTTGTCCAGATTTTTAAAAGGGTCTATGTTGTTAAAAATTGCTGAAATTTTTTTCCAGCATATAAATAGCAGGCCAAATTATAAAGTCTTAAAAAAACGAAAAGATTTAAAGTATTATTTTCTTCTTCCCTGAAAAGACTATGTCAATATAAAACGAACAGAAATTAATTGAAAAAAACTGTTTCCATAAAATAAGTTTTTCAAAAAAAGTAAAGAACTCCATAAAACAAAAAATTAGCAAAAATAAAATCAAATAATCTAACAAGCGTGAAATTACCACAAGTCAGCATTGATAAATAAATAAAACTCAAAACGAACAGAAATTACAATAAATAACCGAATCAAACTCAACACGAGCAGAAATTAACATAAGTTGGGTTCAAAACCCCCATGCCTTCCCAAGGCCCGAACATAATTTGCACTTTACTGAAAAAAAAACAAATGAATGTTCATTGTCAGTTTAATATACATATACTGGTAACTAGAAATCAAAATGTTAATATTATTTGATTTACTAAAGTTATAAAAGTAAAAACATTTATATTTTTTTAGTAAAGTGCAAATTATGTTCTGGCCTTGGGAAGGCATAGGGGTTTTGAGCACAACTTATGTTAATTTTTGCTCGTTTTGAGTTTGACTCGGGTATTTATTGTAATTTATGTTCGTTTTGGGTTTCATTTATTTATCGATGCTGATTTGTGGTAGTTTCCTGCTTGGTAGATTATTTGATTTTATTTTTGCTAATTTTTTGTTTAATGGAGTTCTTTACTTTTCTTTGAAAAACTTATTTTGTGGAGCTAGTATAGAAATATATCTATAGAAATGAATTATATTTTTTTTTTTTACACAGTGAGCAGAGTACATTAATCTGGAAAAGAGCTAGAGCTAGTATAGAAATATATCTATAGAAATAAATTACAATTTTTTTTTTTTTTGCACAGTGAGCAGAGCACACTGAAGTTAAAGTAGCCTTAAACTTTGACTTGAAACTTCATAAATTGACCACTTCTTTCAGAAAAGAATTTTTGAGGGTTATTCTGTGTTGATAAGAAAAGAGGGTAAAGGTGCAGGTTAGTTCTCCCTTATAAAAACAACTTTTTTTCAGCAGATACAAAGAAGGAGCCAATTTGCGGCATTCTGTGGGACCCCAAGGTCCAATGCTAGTATCAGATCCCGCGAGTGGCAGTTACGCTCGTCAAGTTCTGGCTATACCGGCCACAAGTGCCCAGCTAAATAGATTTTTAGAAAGACAGGACTGATAATGACTGCAAAAAGATCAATGGCTCCAGGCAGAGTGAACAAACTCACTTTTGTTACATCAATTGTAACTGAAGTGATGTAACCGCGGATTTAAAATTGTTGGTGTTGTTAAGCCATGGTATCTGACTTGTACAGTGTTTTTTTGATGTTGTTATTTGTTTTTTTTCACTTCCTTTTCGCATGTATTTGATGAACAGGAGATGTTTGAACTTCAAACTTTGAAAGTTAAACACACATTAGCCGAAATCATTAAAAAGAAGAAAAAGACTAAACACGGGATTTTATAGGAACAATGCTATGTTAAACATAAACACAACATAGATTTCCCTGGGTCTAGTGGCTAAAAATGAAAATTCTACTAGGTCTGATCGACGGTGAACATAAACACTTTCCACACGGCCCAACAAATTCCTGTTTTGTCATATCGTTCTTGTATGTTTTTAGCCAACCATTTAAAAATCCTTACTAAAATCAAGTTGAAGTTGAACATGCTTGGTGAAGTGGAATTTTTATTATTATTTTTAATCAGAAAAATCGGCGCGCCGTGGCGCGCTGCTGGTCAGAAATCGGCAGCACGCCGCAAAAAAAAAAAATTTGGCGGGCCTGGCGGCACGCCGCCGCCAATACTAAATCACACATTTGCCGCCGTCATGTCGGCGTGGCGCGGCTTCGGGGACTAGTTGTGAGGCTATGTACTTTTGACTCCCAAATAAATATTCTTGTTTTTTATGCTTGGTTTTCGTGTTTTCAGCAAAGCACTAATTTTCTGTAATCCTAAAAACATAGGGAAATATCACCAGTTGATTTATTTGCACTAATTTTGTCAATATATGTTAGATAGGATGTGAAGTAACAATTTTTGTTTGTTCTAATTTTCAACTTTGCTCTTTACTTCCCTTTAGAAAACTTTGTTTTTTTTAAGCTAATGTCTGCCCGTTTTTTATTTCAATTTGATGAAGAAGTAACATTGCAGTCATCATTTCTTCCGGGATGGGGGGGGGAGGCAGCCCTGTCATATATGGAACAATTACTTCCGTTGGTTTTAAGTTTTAATGCTACTCCTTACTTTCAGCAAAACAATTCATTTTTTCTAAATTTAATCTCTGATTGTTTTTCAAATAATACTAAAAATGTTTCCTATGGATCATGTATAGTTTTGGTATTTGTCCAAAAAAGTTCATGCTTGAAGATAACAGCCCCTAGAGAACAGGAGACAGATCAGTGATGCCAATGCAAAAAAGTGATTTTCCTTGTTGTTCAAGGAGGGGGGCTGTAATTTCCCTGTACAAAGTTTTCGACCACGTTGATTCCAATGGTACACTTTTCATTTTGATCTGGTGTCATTTTGGAGGGTTTTCAGGCTTTTTTTCATAATCACCATTAATTTCTTTTTGCAATAAACTTTTAATTTTAAGATGAACCAAAATAAGTTACCATTCCAAAGCCAGTGTTAGATGACGATTTTTCTCACAAGGCAGTTTTTTTCAAAATGTGTTTTTCAACTTTTAGTTACTATGGGCTTTGATTTGCTCTTTACTGTGCTGCAGCTACTGCTGCAACCATGATTGCAACTACTGCTGCAACCATGATAGAAGGCACAAAACCATGATTTATTAAAAAAAAAAAAAACACCCAATACATGCAATACAGTACTCCCAATACCTCATACAGTTTTTTCCCCAGGGACTATAGAGGGTCAAGTCATCACCAAAACCATAGTTATTAGACCTTTAAAGTATGATGAACAAAATGGCTATCTCAAAATTTTGATACAATGACTTTAGGGGAGGGGCTAGCTTCCCTCCAATCTTTTTTGTCACTTAAAAATGGCACTAGCAAATCCAATTTCTGTTTGAATGAGCCATTACACATCTCTGGGCAGAGATGTGTAATGCTCTGGTCACCCGCTAGCCCTGGTATAAAAAAAAAACAAAAAAAAAACAGGAGATAGATCAGTGCTACCCATATAAAGTGATTTTTCATGTTGTTTGAGGAGGGGTACTGTAATTTCCCTGAACAAGGTTTTTGACATTGCTGATTTCAATGGTACACTTTTCATTTTGCTGCAATCATGATCAAGTTGCCATCAATTCATGGCTAATTGGAGAAAAAGGTATGACAGATAGTCTGAGTAAGAGGCACAGCTGGCATAAGCCTTTTTTCAGGAATGTATAAAAATGATGTCATTTCCACTTGTTGATAGATAGTCTATAATCCATCCATCTCATACAATTTTATTGTAATGATCCATCCATCTCATACAATTTCATCATCTAAAACTAAACCATACTATTGATTCAAAATTAAATGTTGATTTTATATTTCAGAAAATCTATTCTGCATGCACAGATTTATTATAATCAAATTGAATAAACTGAACAATTGTATAAATCTTTTAATTGTATCATTTTCAATTTTGTCCATAGTTCACAGGCATATTTTCCTACCACAAATAAGACAAATTCATTTGAATGACTGCTTTCCTTTGACGAAATTGACAGAAAAAGGGTCAAATTGCACACTGCTCAAAAGCAACAAAATTGATTTTTAAAAGAAGTTGAAACTAAAAATTTTTAAACATTAAATTTTAATGCATAACATTTAAAAATTAGTTCAACAAAAATTTGAATTGGATTTTGTATTGAATAAAGTTTTTATAATAGTTCTATCATATTAAAAGCAGGGTGTCATTTCTAGGGTCCCTTTAAGGCTTTATATTAATTTTCAGGGGAAGTGATTAATGTATTTAGAAAGAGTATTAAAAGACACATTGAGAGGCATGCTTATCTTTTACCTAGCAAATTAACTAAGACATCCAAAAAATTTATTTTTTCAGCATAACAACTTGGCTATATCAGATTTCAAAGATTTCAAAGACTAAAAAAAAAAAATTTGATTAAAAAAAAACAATCTAAATATTTCTCAAAATCTTACTCAAATCATTGGACTTTGGTTTTAAAAACCTAGAGTCAAAGAAAAGTAGACTCAAACCAAAATTGAGGAGTAAGTTATTTTTTTAGGTTCAGACAGATTATAGACCTGTCTTCTATACAATTTTCAAAGCCTTAGAAATACAGAAGACATAGAAAAAAGAGCTTGGAAATACATTTCTAAGGTGTAATGAAGGGTCTGAATTCATTCCTAAAATTTTCATTCACTTAACATAGCAACTATCAAGGTAGCAAAATACTGCTTGTCTAGAATTTTCCCTTGAGGAGCATATTTAGCAATATATTTCTCTGTTTTTTTTGTCTGATTTCTGTCTTACAATGTAAATTTACTGACAATTGCATCTTAGCCATCCATACCCCTTTGTAATGTACAGATACAGACCTACAAAATATAAAAAAAATCCTGATTCTAGGCCTATTATTTTTTTTCTAATTGGCTAAAGCCCAATAATCAGTCCCTGACAAGAAACAAGCACAGAAAAATAATACAAACCAACACCAGTAAAATATTAGATGAACAGTTTTTTGCTTCCACAGAAAGCAGTTGAGTTAGGTGAATGAAACTTTCAAGAACTAATCAAGAGCCTTTATGTTGTACCCAGGAAGGCCTTTTGAAGTTTCTACTTTAACCCCTTCTCTCTCTAAAGGCCACTGAACTTTCATAACCTTGAACAATCTTTGAGTTATAAAGGCTAAAATTTCAAAAATTGATCTAAAGCTCAAATACAATAAAATAAAAGTTTTAGCCCATATGTGATTTATTAAATTTTAAAGAGCATTAAAACTTCTTTGTATATTTACAAGCAAAAGCCTAGACACAGCTTAAAATCTGGTTAAGATCATAGGAACTGCATTTTCAGAACACAGAGCCATATAAAAAGAGACTAAAACCACAAAATTAAGGTAAAACATTTGTTGTGAAGATTTAGACAAGAACAAATCTGTCTTCTGTGCATTCTTGTAAGCCCTAGAAAATGGGAAAGGTATTGTAGCTTTAAAACATCTTCCCAGATAAATTTTAGGCCCTAAATTCATTTCTGAAAGTTATTACCTTAAATTACCTTAAATCACAGCTTGGAGTGAAATAAGGACTTTCGATCCTGTTGAATCACTCCTTATGATGACTGTTGTAGTTGGTTAAGTTCTGGTGGAAGATTCTGGTGCTTCCCAATCAAACTTCCATGGTGTATCTTTCCACTCAGCATCCAGATGGCGTTTGAAAGCATCTGTTGATTCAGCAGCCACCGTGTCCTCCTTGAGGTTATTCCAGAGGTTCTCAATCCGATTCGAGAAGAAATTGCATCTTGCTCCAGTTGTAGCGTGATGTTTGCGGATTCGTCTAAGGTGTCCTTGTGTTTTGTGGGAGGTGTCGATCTCCAGGATCTCATTTTCTCGAGTGGTTGAGAGGAGTTTGTGCGCCTGGATCATGTCTCCCCGTTTCCGTCTATATACTAAGGAGGGGAGGTTGAGTTCCTTCAGCCGTTCACTGTATGTCTTGTTTTCCATGCCGACAATCATCTTAGTGGCCCTTCGTTGGATTTGCTCAAGAACTGCCTTGTCCTTTTTGAATCAAGGGGTGGCCAGTATCATCCCCACCTCCAGTCTAGGTCTTACTAATCCTTTATAGAGTTTGGTGATTACGTGTTTACTCCTACTGGTGATGCTGTGTTTGATGATGCCTAGGGCTCTACTAGCATTGGCTGAGATTTTCTGTGAGTGGGAGCTGAATTTCAGCTGGGAGTCAACGATGACGCCAAGGTCACTCTCCTCCTGGACAGGCTCAATTGTGTGGTGACTTCCAGAATTTTGGGTCATGAGGTACTGATGTTTGGGGTTTTTGTGTCCGAAGTGTATGACCTTGCATTTTTCTGCGTTGAATTCCAGCAGCCATCTTTTGACCCACGAGCACATATGGTTGAGATCAGTTTGGAGGGATTGGATGGAAGAAGAGGTGTTGGCAGGACCTATGAGTTTCGAATCATCCGCATATAGGGTGGTTTTGTTGCTGGTGATGAGGGGTAGCTCATTTATGTAGATGTTGAACAGGGTGGGGCCCAGGACGCTGCCCTGGGGAACCCCACTAGTGACTTTGATTTCGTCAGAAAGGACATGGCTATTTGGTCCAGTTATCACTTTCACTTGCTGTGTTCTGTCCCTCAGAAAGTCCTCTGTCCAACTGACCACTTGTGGACTAACAGATAGAGTAAGTAGCCTGTGAATGAGGTATCGGTGACAAACCTTGTCAAATGCTTTGGCTAAGTCTAACAATATAATATCCACAGGTAATCCTCCCTCTAGTAGGTCAGTTACAAGACTATATGACTCAAGAAGGTTTGTGTCCACCGATCTCTTTGAGCGAAAACCATGCTGACTACTGCTGATAAGTGAGTTGGCCTCAAGATGATTAATGATACGCTTGTTTATGATTCTCTCCATGACCTTGCATGCCACACATGTAAGGCTGATAGGTCTGTAATTTGCTGCAGAAGTTTTGCTACCCTTCTTGTGAATTGGGATGACTATTCCCTTCTTCCAGTCCCCAGGAAGCTTTCCTTGTGCAAGCGACAGATTAAATAGTTTTACCAGTGGGGCTGATATTACAGGGCTTAATTCCTTCATCAGTCGTGGGCTGAGACCATCAGGTCCCGTCGAGTTATTGGGATCGA
The DNA here is from genome assembly GCF_049724085.1 of Artemia sp. Qi Xiang Cuo. Lineage (NCBI taxonomy): Eukaryota > Metazoa > Arthropoda > Branchiopoda > Anostraca > Artemiidae > Artemia > Artemia sp. Qi Xiang Cuo. The sequence goes on along the minus strand of NC_142804.1, from coordinate 53,316,302 downwards.
GGTCCTTAAGCTGTTTGGTTACTTCTTCAATTGTGACTGGTGAGTGTACCATCAGGAAGGGTGTGTGAGCCTGTTCTGCTGGTGGGGGGGTTGATTGGGGGTCATCCAGGGAGAACACTGAGGCAAACTGCTGATTAAGCAGGTTTGCTTTTTCAGGGGCGCAAGAGGATAGAGAGGTGGTGGTTACCGGGTCTGGTACGGTGTGTCTGCCTGGCTTCTTATGAGAGATGTATTTCCAGAATAATTTTGGGTTTTTCTTGACGTTTTTGGCCAGTCGTTCGTCGTAGTTTGAGGTCAGTTTTCTAGTTTCTTTTTTGAGGAGGTTCCTTGCAGTTTTGTACTGCTCGTACAAAGCTGTATTCTTTTGTTTCATGTACTTCTCCCAAAGTTTTTTACTACTGTTGCCTAGTTTCTTGATTTTTGGGGTGAGGAAAGGTAAAGTTTTGGGATTCTTTTTCCATGATATGCTGGTGTGTTTGGCTTGGCTCTCTAGTAAGGTCTTTTTTAGAGTTAGCCATGAGGCTTCGACATCTTCTGATATAAGTGTTTCCAGGTTAGCATCTAACAGCTCTTCCACCATCATCTTGTAATTTGTAAAGGATTGCTTGGTATATTTTGATGGTTTGGAGTTGAGTTGAATGGATGAAAGAACTGGCATGTGGTCACTTGAGCCAATTGGACTGAGAGTGTGTGTGTTGTTCACCTTTTCTGGGTCATTCGTTATGACTAGGTCCAGTATGGAGGGATTTTGTCCTGGGCGCATTCTTGTGGGCATAGTTACTGTTTGGTATAGAAAGTTGTCGGAGAGGGCTTGTACTAATGGGTTTTGTTCAAGGCTTGACTTAGTCATACCTTGGCCATCTACCCAAGACACATTTGGGAGGTTGAAGTCCCCTGTCATGAGCAGGGTTGCCTTTGGGTAATTGCATAGTATGAATTGCGTCATTTCGGCAATTGCTGTTTCAGAGGACAGCTGGCAAGGGCTGCTGGGGCTCCTGTAAATTGAGCTTAGGACAAACTTTTCGTTAGGTAGGGACAGGGAGACCCATGTAGCTTAAACCCAAGGTAAGTAATAATTTGGGACAGAAATTTCTTTTACCTGGAATTCCTTGGAAGCTAGAACAGCCACTCCTCTTCTGCAGTTTGGATCAGACAGATTGCTGAAGATGTTGTATCCAGAGGGGCAGATTGAGTCTTCTGTCATTTGAAATCTAGAGTTCTTGGGGCAAATTTCTGTCAGAGTTGCAATGTCTATCTGACTTAGTTGGAGCATTGTTGCCAGTTCCGGCATCTTGTTGGTAATAACATCAATGTTTGCCATCATAATGTTCACAAGTTTTTGGGTGTGTCTGGGCGAGTTTTTATTTTGCTCTCTAATATTCTCGCTTTCGGTTGAAGTGGGTGAATTGCAGCTTAGGTACACAAAGCTGCTAATGAGGGACGAGGCAGAAGGGCATGGGGACGTAACTGTTAATTCACTGTTTATACATTTACACAAACTTGCGTTTACAACGTTATTATCACTCACACATGAACTATTTACAAGGGGGACGAGACGGTTGGAGATAGTGGTTATTCTTGCATGCTCGAGCATCTCTCCATCGGAATTGCTCGAGTTTGACCGTTTTTTGTGATTTTGCCGTTTCTTATTACTAGGTCTGTTTCTCCGTTTGCCTGTCTTTTTTTCATCTCTTCCAACAAGGCTTTTCTAGCGTTGCGATCTTCTTTGGAGCTGTCGCCATAGAATCGAATCGGGTCTTTACGCTGGTAGGACGCATCCAGGATATGCTTCTTGTCTGTGAAGCTGGCTACCGTGAACAGGACTGGTGGGTGTCGCAGTGGTTGTCCGGCCGTGGGGGCCGAGGCTGGTAGTCTTTTCACGTTGAAGACTTTGGTCGCTAGTTTGTAGTTGTCCTTGAAATATTTAGCAAGGAAGTCTTCGTCACTTGCTTGGATCGGAATCCCGTATCCGACGACGTTAAGTTTGCGTCTCTGCCTGTCTTGCTCACTTCTGACTGTACTGCGTATATGTTCGTTTAGTGCTTCTGGTGCAAGCCCCGTCACTTGAGCGGTAATTGCCGATTCAACAATTGCTTTTACCTCGAGAACATTGCATTTTGTGGCAAGTTCATCGTGAATCTCACTGAGACCCTTGTTGACTGTGGTCATTATGCTAGCAATGTCCTCTCGCACCTCTGATTTAAAAGATTCGATGGCTTTGGTTAGGGTGTCGGCATCGCGCACAGGCTTATTCAAGATGCACCGGGGACAGCTCCATTCACATTTCATAGTACGATTCATTTTCGCTAGCAGGACGTACTGTTCATCACTTAATTCTAGGCACTCAATACAAAACCAGTTAGGACATTTGTCGCAGTTGACGGCTTGCGAGTTCTCGTCCAGGCCTTTTGCACATCCCGGGCACTTATCTTGTCCTTTTACGGGGCTCTCACGTTGTCTCTTTTTTGGTGCCATTATTGCCTTGACAATTTTCGAGGTAGAAAGAATGTCTTGACAAATTCAACTGCTTTCAAAAACTTCAAAATCCCATTATCTAGACATTTACTGATAGTTGAGTTGTGAATTAAATGGTGTTCTATTAGTAGTGGATATAGAATTAGCCTAGTTTTTGGGATAGCACCAAAACCCTTGGCTTTCTCTATTGATATTTTATGTTTCTATCCCTTTAATTAATGTACTTTTCAAACTTTTAGAATGAGTGCCTTCCCCAAAAATCTCCTCTACATTAGTTTAGGTCTACTCTTATTGTTATTATGGCTAGTTCAGAATAATTTTCATTATCTATAAACATCTATATTAAAATTCTAGATGAGGGACATTTCTTGATTTAGAGGATAGCTGAGTTAGGTAGCCTAAATGAAATTCTTAGGGATGAAACCAGTGTCTCAATGACTGGTTCTAATGAAGAGTCACCCCTCTTCAGAGGGAAACATGTTAAGAAAACAATTTGTACTTCATAACATGCAGAAAAATCAGAGTTAACACATATTCAAGGGCATTTTTACTTTTGTTCACTTTTCCACTTCCTTTAAAATAAATTAGTTTTCTTTCTTTTTAATATTGCATAACTTTGGATTTAAAAACTTTGCATAAAAATAGCAGCTATGTTTTACAAATTTGGGACAATTTTGTTTGAAACAAAATGCAATAATTGATGTTATTTTATAGCATGTGGTAGAACAATAGTGGTTCTATTTTAAGCAGATTCTTGAATTAGGTGTTTGTAACAAAATGAAAGATATCAAGTTACCTCATTAACAAGTTACAAGACACCAACTGAAACAATAGAAGTAGGCTGATCAGTTGAAAGATGGTTAATATAGAGCTAAAGATGATTAATACAAAATTTTGCCATCATTGACATGGAGCACTACAGATCAAGTATGGACCTTAATTTTGCTCCAAAGTGCAAATTAAGGTAATTAACTACTACTACTAACAACTCACCACAGCACCTAGCTGCCTGAGGCCAACACAGCTATGCATGCTCCTCCTCCATCCCAATCTATTCAAAGCCTTGCTTTTTACACCTGCCCATGAAGTTTCTATTTCCTTTTAATCTTTCTTTATGACGTCCTTCCACCCCAGACAAGGACAACCTGCTTTCCATTTAGCCCTAGACAGTTGGCCAAAAAGAAGAATCTTCAGCAATCTGTCATCCTTCATCTACACAACGTACCCTAGCCACCTCAACCTTTCTTTCATTATAGCCCAAGAGAGCAGTATTGAACCACATTTTTTTGTATAGCCTATTGTTTGAAATATGGTCAGTCAGTCGGGTACTCAGAACAATCCATAAGCAATTTCTCTAGAAAACATCTAGCAAATCTTCATCCGCTTTTCGGAAAACCCATGCTTCAGAGCCATATTTGACCACTGTCATAACTGTTGCTTCTAGTACCCTAATCTTTGTTTCGGCATTTATTTTACTATTTTTCCAGACTTTTTTTTAACCGTGGAAAACAAACCTTGTGCCTTTACATTTCTACTATTGACGCTTTTGATTTCCCCATAGTATGTACCAGTAATACTACCACAGTACGTAGATTTGTTCACTAGATACACAGCCTCCTAATTCATCTTCACCTTTTCGTCTTCACTTGTTCGTATCCTTAGTGACTTAGTGTTTTTGACATTAATTTTCAAACCTATTCTAGCACCCTCAACTTGCAAAACCTCTAAAAGTTCATTCATTTTGATCAAATTTTCATCTAGGACGCTTAAATCATCAGCATAATCTAAGTCCAGGAGACTTTTTCCTCCCATTGGATTCAGTGGTCTCCCATTGCCTCTCTTGTGCTTCTTAAGACAAAATCCATTAAAGTTATCCATATAAAGGGAGATAGAGCACAACCCTGCTTAACTCCTGATTTAATACAAAACCAGCTGCGAACCTCATTTCCTACCTTAAGCACAGCAGTGTTATTCTCGTACATAGCACTAATCACTTCAATGTATTTGTCTGGTATACCATACAAGGATAAAACCTTTACTGAAGCTCTTCTATCAACAAAATCAAACACTTGCTCATAATCTATAAGAGGACCAAAGGTGTTTGAAAACTCAGGCACTTCTCAATTATTAGCCTAAGAGTGAAAATTTGGTCAACACATCCTCTACCTTTTCTAAAACTGCACCGTTCATCTCTTAAAACTTTGCCTATGGCATCTCTCAGTCTAAGAAGTATCATATTACTAAGTAATTTACTGCCTACAGAGACCAGACTAATGCCTCGATAATAACCACACTCATTCTTATCACCTTTCTAATAAATTGGCTTAATGAAGGTTGTCCTAAAATTATTAGGTACTTCCCCTTTCTCAGAAATCATATTTATAATCTTCAATTACTGATTTCTAACCTCAGAGCCACCATATTTAAGAAAGTCGTTTACCACACTATCAGCACCTGGAGCCTTATTTTTTTTTGTCCTTTTAGTACTGTTGCTAATTCCTCCTCACAAAACAAATCTTCCTTCACATCCAAAGCATCACAAACTTTTTCATTTTCCTCTATATCTCTTCCTTCAACTCTATCTTGGTTAAGCAAAAAGGTAAATAACAATCAATCAGAGCCTTGGCAGGTGTCTGGTGAATCATTAACTGAAGCAATTAATTTCAGGCTTATATAGCAGTGCTGCATCAAACAATAAATGATGTAACTGCATTTTTATTTTTTATTTTATTTTCTGGTAGAATTCAGGTAAATACCTTTTCTACCATATCTAGGAATTAAGTTTATTGAATGGCTTACTGTCTGCTGAATAAACCCTTGATTATTTAAAGTATCTTATGGCTCTCAACAATCTGACATTATAGTAGGCCTAGTACCAGAACAAATTCAATCATGTATAATCTTCAAGAGTGTATCCAGTGATCAGTCCAGCAAAGAAACAGTGGAAAAGCAGCTAAATTTGTTTCAATACCCCCAAAAACCCACTGTTCTTCAATAATTTTTCCACTTTTGTGTTTTTGTAAGCCAATTGCTGTTAGTATTTTTTGATTTCAACAACTATTCCTGTACCACCTAATTATGACACCTGAGCTTGAGCACTGGTGTCTGGGTCCACAAAGTTGATTGAATGATTGGTAAATTTCTACCAAATCATATCATTGAGTTTGGAGGAAAGGCATTGAAAGGCACCATTCAATGTCTTTTTTTATGCTGATTACAAATATAATAATCATTTCTATGGGAAATGAATTTTAGACCCCCCCCCTATATATGCCAATTCAGGGTTAGGTTAGGTTGTAGAAATATATACCCTGAATTGGCATAAATTCAGGGTATGAATATACATGGTAGATTTGCGGCTCTCCAGCATTTTCAGATTATCTTTTTTTATGTTTAAATTTGCTTATAATAATCATTTCTATTGGAAATTAATTTCAGCCCCCCCCCCCCGATATATGCCAATTCAGGGTTAGGTTAGGTTGTAGAAATATATACCCTGAATTGGCATATATAGGGGGGGCTGAAATTTATTTCCGATAGAAATGATTACTATATTCGTAATCAGCATAAAAAAAGGCATCAAGTGGTATATTCACTTAATGTGTAGCCTAAGTCAATAATATGATTTGGTAGAAATTTACTGAATGATTTACTATTTGATGAACAAATCTTTGATCATTTGAAGCATTATATGCACTCTAGCAACCTGATAGGCCTATTAGCCAACACCTACAGTAGGTTATGTAAACAATTAATACGTTGTTTAATTGTTTAAAACACTAAATCAAACCAACATTGGTACATAAATTTGAACCTTAGAAAATAGCTTCCAAATTGTGAGACAAAACCATTTTTCTTTGAATTGTTTGGGATATCCCCAATCTTCTGTTACCCTAAGCATAAATTTAAAGGGCCTAGTATAGTGATGTCTCTTACAAATTTAGCTTTTACACTCAATTATTTCTCTTAAAATCCGCAGGGATGTAAAGCAAAGATAATAGCTTCCCAGGATATATTTTATCTGCTGGACTTGTTTCAGAAAGTTTCATTAAACTGAAAACTACTTTCAAAAATTGCAAGAAACCCCTCAACTAGAACCTTACCAACGTCAGCTTTCAAAATTTCATATAAAGATACAATTGCTCAGAATAGATCTTCATCCCAGGAGATAATCTACTTCAACAAAATTAAAGATTCAACTCACATTAGCCTGAAAAAAATTTTGGGTTAAAACTTTCTATCCGAACAAGATCGCAATACCTTTAAGTGGCCTATTTTTTATAAAAAGTTATAGGCAGCACTCAAGATTCATGTTTTATGGCAAGTCCAGACGATAATAGTTTTCTGACACAAAAATAGCAAACCGTAACCTCTATTTTGGTGAAGCTGACGGTGAACAGCCTGAAGTTCGTGACTTAAGAAATATTAGTTAGTTGCAAATAGCAGTTTGATCTATGAGTATAAATTCAGTATGATTATATACCTGTCATATTGCTAGCTCACCATTTGATACAGTTTTGTTTTTCTTTACCTAATAGGACGAAAGGGTAAGTTCAGGCCATTTCAAACTTGATAAAGTAATCAACTCTTTACAGAGTTCTTTACTGTCATGAATTTTGTCGTTGTTAACACAAGCTATAGTTTATTGAAAAGTCCTCTTGGTCTTGCGCTGCAACTGCTAAATTAGTGTAAACTATTGATACCAATTAAAAAAGTCTGGAAAACTTATTGAAAAAAGGCATCTCACCCTGCAAGAATGATTACTTCGCCTGGGAAAAAATTGCTGTCTACCTTTTATTAACTAGAAAAACTCTTGCTGACCTTTTTTCGGTCCTGCATTTACATTCGCGCATGTACGTAGTGAATACACTATATGAATGCACTTTTCTCTTAAATGCAGAATTGAAAAAAATACCGAAGTAAAGCACTGGACTCAATCTTAACCCGAGTTTCCAACTTTTTTTTGCACTACAAATTCTGTCGAAGACGAAGCCCGATAAAACAATTCAATTTAAGGAAAATTTATTAAGATAGGGAACAATGAAATGAATAAATGGGTTAAGAAAAAAATTTTCTGGAGGAACTCATCAATGAAACATAAAACATGTAAGCTCTCTAGGATGAGACCTGTAAGAACTACTAAAATGAGAAAACTAACTCAAATGTCTTAAAGGCGCTTTCTTTTTAAGAATCTGCCTTGCTTGGATAGCGAAGCAAGAGATTGTTATGGATAAATAAAAAGAAGTGAATTTTCCCAATAATTCCTCACTATACATTTTTATACCTTCCTTTCTCACTTATCCTTATTCTTAAAATCCTATTGATTTTCATGGATGCGGTGAGCAGAAGTTCGATAAGATTGAATTCAGCTCAAAAAGAATTCAAAGAGCTGAACCACCTAAAGTAGAGTTTTAGACTTAATATAGGAAAGGGTTCAGCATCTGAACGAAGTTCAAGGATAATGGAGCTCATCTATGCACCTATTTCATCGTAGTTTATCATATGTTGTGAATATAAATATGCCATCATTATAGCATGACAATAGAAAGGGGCAAAATCAGGCTCACAGAACCGAAAAGACCAAAAATAAATACACCATGAAATTTTACCAGTATTCAGAAAAGAATATGCTACTAATATGGTAAAAAGAAAGTCTAATTAAAATTTAACCCCCCCCCCCAAAGAAAATTTGACCACTTTCCACCCCCTCTCCCTTTCCATATAAATTTTCTGCAATTGGCCTAAGTATAAACACTATATTGTTTCTACAGACGAAGAAAAAGTATTATTAGCACATTTTAATTTATCATGCTTTATCAAAGCATAAAGTTAAAAAAAACTGATAATAAAAAAATAGTTTACCTTTCAGGATGAAAAAATTAATTACTAATTGGTTCTTACAGAATTGAAATATTGCATATCAGTTTCGCAAAGAGATTTAATTAGAAATTATCTGTATGTATTTACTTTGAAATATTTCAACTATTTCAAATATTTCAACATAAACCGAAATAGAATTTAATGCAAAAAATGCTTTTTCGAATTCTGACGTTTGAATATTGTTGTGAAAACAAAGTAAATACATATAGATAATATCTAATAATGAAAAATAAAATCATTAATTATTATTAATAAAATTAAAAATTTTCTATTGTTTTCTTTTTTCTTAGATTTGTTCAATGACGAGGGGGAAGTAAAGACTTGGCCGTTTCGTGAACCGCAGTTATTTCGGTAGCCTCGGCGTATAGCGTTTGATAGTATATTAAATGATTAATTTATAATTTTTGCGAATTTCCACTGGAATATTTTATCTACGTCTAGTTATTGTACTCTTTTCTTCAAGGTAGACTGAAATGATGTTTTGTGCAAGGTCTATTTTGGAATTCTGAGACAGAATTGGAGGGAGAAATGTTAAAAAATTAATCAAAACATTTGCAAAATTTGTGGTCTCATTTTTCATTAACAGAAGAGGAAAGGTGAAAGATCCTCTTTCTCGTCTTTATATCTGTCTTGGCATCTTCTTCCTCCTTCATCTTTTCTAATTATGACTAGACAAGTATTTTTCTGCTCTTCCACCCCTTTTCTCTTCTCTTTCGTAAAGATATTTCCATAAATTCACTGGTATTTTTTATACTTTACGTACACTTATGTGCCAATTAAATTCGCACATCTCTATTTTTGAATACATGGACAGTGTAAAGTTCAATTTTCGTTTGTGAAATGACTGTACTAATACACCCTTTGTAAAACCATAAAGATCAGTTTCTTGTTTATTATTATTTGTTAGTATTATGTATCTGGGTGTCCTATCCAATAATTATAAACCATTATTTGACAACGAAAAAATATAACTTAATCGCTTTTACGTTAGCAAAATGAATGATTTTTTAGAGGTTTTGAGAGTTCAGAGTGCAAGAATAGATCTGAAAACTAATGTTATACAAACTAAGTCACTAAGACTAGGAATAAGTGAAGCTGAAGAGGTGATGTTGGGTAAGGAGAACATCGGTAAGTGAACAGCTTCACTTATTTAGGTAGTATTGCTAGTAAAGACGGTGGTTGCAGTTAATATGTTAAAAGTACAATAGCAAAGACCGAGGGTACTTTTCACTGTTGAAAAAAGTTTAGAAGAACAGGAAAATAAGTCTGCGAACCAAGGTTAGAATATTGGAAGCTTCAGTGATGATAGAGGCCAAGTATGGCTCTGAGGCGTGGGCGGTCCAAAAGACCGAGGATTGTTAGATGTTTTCCTGAGGAATTGTTTACTGAATTTATTGGGTACCCGTTAGACCGACCGTATTTTAAACAGTAAGCTGTATGAAAAATGTGGTTCTATCCTCCTTTCGAGAACTATAAAGAGAGAAAGTATGACATCGCTAGGAATCGTTCTGGGATGACAGATTGCTAAAGATAGTCCTTGTCGGCCAACCGTTTAGGGACAAATGTAAAGCAGGTCGTCCCCGGATGGGGTGGGAGGATGTCGTAAGGAAAGATTTAAGATTAATGGGAACTTCTTGGGAGGCGTAAAGAGGGAGATTTTGAATATTTTGGGATGCAAGAGGAGCGTGCGTAGCTGTTTTGGCCTCAGGGGGCTTGGTACTGCAGTGAGTTGTTAGTAGTAGTAGCCTGCTTTTATGCAGTAAGCTATGAAGTTTATAGCCCCAAAATAACATAAAAGAATAGTGATGCATTTCAACCCTCTGTACAAAACATGAATGCACTTAGAAGAGTATAAAAAACAAAAATGAAAGCACTGGCAAAAAATTCACAAGAAAAAACTCTACTATTTAGACGCAGCCAAACTACACAGTAATACGGAACATCCAGGATATTTTTGCAACGCTTACACAATCCATCCACAAGCTGGTCTATCATCGAAGAAATATAAAAAAAAACACCTATTGGAAATGTGCTGGTTACGAGCCCAAAGCGGCAGCTCGAGAAGCTATTCGCAAAAGTGGAAGAATATAGCTCGAACTTGCTTCTGCTTAAAAAATGTGGAGAAACTCCATAGTGGAACCAGAAACAATACACGTGGGGCAAAAAAAATCGTATCAAAGACGTAGTTGTTTTAGATAAAAAAGTTCCTAATCCTTCAAGCAACTAGTTCAGAAATTTTCACATGCGAATCTCCACGATTTCACTGCATTGATGGTCACTTTTGATTACTATACCGGCGTTTTCAAGATACTTAATTCTAGAATTTTTACAGAATGAATAATTTCAAACACACATCTTCAATCTTGGTAGATAATTACAAAAGTATCAGTAAAGTCCGAAACGATGTCGATTCTACATTCATTAGACAGACTCAAAATTGTTAGTTTTGTGGACGCAAGTAAAATCTTACAGAGTTTACTATTAAACAAATTCCTACATAACACCTGAATTTCAGGTGCCATGTGAGGCAAGAACCGGTTTGTCCTGCTGCAAGTACCAGTACAAGTAGTACGTTAGGAAAACCAGGAGGGCTAGAACTATTACCACTTTCAGTGAAATAAGTCACTAATTGCAAAAAGAATATTCTGTTTAGTTTCCCAAAATTGTAAGTTTTTACTGACCACTCATTTTCTTTTCTTTCGGGAGTTTACCCTATTCTTGATAACAAAGATATCCAGTCAATCTGATGGTATTGTTTCCGTTTGCCCCTTCTCTTTTTTTATTAAATCTACCTCCGTGATTTAGGAATAAAAACATCACATATATTTACGGACTCCTTGACATCGCTTTAAAAGTTATGCCTTTTGCTGGCAAACTACCCCACGGTACAAGTATCTACCCGCTCACAGTGTCCTTACTCGTTTGATATAATTTTTGTTGTTGTTACGAATTTTCCTTGTTTGATGTGTTTGTTTCTTTTTGTACCTCTACTTGTTTTGTCGCGGGTTATAAATATATTATATTATTATAGTTGTGGCGCAAAGGCTTTAGGATTCTATTTCCAAATTCAAACTCATGGATGCGTTTTTTTGGGGAAATACGGATTCCCTACTAAGACTATAATATGACGAAAGCGTGTATTTAGGGAGCAAAATTTTTGAAGAAGCAGAAAATGCTTTATTTGAACTGTTTTATAGCTAACAGTAGAAGTCGCAAAAACAACTTTGTTCAGTTAATTTAATTATTTTATAAAACTAGATTTTTGTAAAACTAGATTGATTTCTAGAAAAGGTGACTCAACATCAACTGAAGTCAACAGCAGTTTGGATAGCAACATCTGCACTTTCAGTTCCAAAGCTTGGCATTACTTCACCAAAAGCCGCAGATAACGCTGTTTGTGTCTGATTATCCATTAATTTGTCATAGTTCTCTAAAAAAGACATACCAGTTTGCGTTTGACTGTCACAAAACCAAAGGTCTTCAAAAAGAGTTCCCTTCTCTACCGGCGTTTCGAAATCAGTCTGGGTCGACACCCCAGGTAATACACTATAGCCATCACATGGAGCTCCAATAAAGGTGCAACTATCTGTCTCAGTACTTACAGACGACTGAAATGTTTTCTTGGGTACTGGACCAGTCTCTGTACTTGTGTTTTTCTTCGCTTTATTGCTAAAACATATCTTAGATAGTGTGCTTGGTTTCATTTTTCCCTTATTAGTTCTTAGAAATGATATTTTTTTCACCTTACTACTAATGGGTATTTGAACGTGAAGCACACCATTTTCCAGTTTAAAATCACTGATTTCTCCACTTGATTTCATAACGCTGCTTTCACTCTTATTGCCATCGGCACAACTTAGATTAGACTCTTTTGATGAAGCCTCAAATGCTACACTGTTTTCATTCAAGGTTGATATTTCAACCTCTTGAGCGACTGAGACTAATTCACAATTCCTTGAGGAGGAAGAAGAAACAACAAGCTTCAATCCTGAATGAGGCTCAAGGTAAACTAAAAAAAATGAAAAAATTAAATTTGAATAGATAAAAGAAACCACAGTAAAAATTAAAAAAAGCATGGCCAATTTACTTGCTAAGGTGTAAATCAGATAGAAAGAAAAAGAAATATACCATTAGAATATTCATTCAATGCACTTTCAAAATATAGTAATAACCACTGTGACAATTAAATCCCCTCCCTCAGTTGCATGCTAAACACAAAAGTTTTCTGATCTTGAAAGTGCCCATCTCGCATCTTGAAAGTGATCCTGTGCTTATCTCATAAGTAGTCAGTTCATAATGCCAAATAAAACAAATTAAAAAAAAATCAAACTTTTCTACATAACCTAGGGCTATATTTAAAGATTTATCAATAAAGACAGCGTTAAGCACAATGTTTGTCACTCATAAAACAAATCACAAAAATAGCAATGAGGAATTGTGACAAAAAGGAGAAAATTCAAAGAAAATAAATACATAAACATTTTTGCATTGCCAAAGTGGTAAAAAAACCAATTTTTCTGAAATAATGTGCAATTATTAGATGTGGACATTAGTAATTAACACTAACATTAACACTCTGCTTATTATATGTTCATGATTGTAAATATTATGCTACAATAAGAGGCAGCCATTAGAGATACCTTAGTTAGAAAGTTGTTCTGCTTTCCAAAAAAACACAAAAAAAAAACAAAAAAAAACAGAAGAATCAGTCGTTAATAAAAATTTACTATGATGCTCTGTAGGCTATATGCTTTACTAGGCTATATAATTTCCTCAAGGGAATCCACTCTTTAAGATCACCTTACAGCACTGTTTGCCGTCACGGGGGTTCTGGTTAGGCAAACTCGTGAAAGGTCTTCCCCGACGCCACTAAGAGCTCACATACAACTCTATGCTTGAATACTTGTATCTTAGTTGTTTCCAAAACCTCTGATGGCAGGCTATTCTGCTCTCCAACAGCCCTATTAATGAATGAATCCTGTTTATTTTTCTTCAATATCTAATCACATAAATTTTATATTGATGCTGCCGAGTTCTAGGATAATGATCTAAATTGAGAAAAGAATCTGTCTGAACATCATCAATCCTCCTAATAGTGGTATAAGCATTATTTAAATCTGTACACCACCTGCAGAGTTGAAGGGAAAGATATGGAGACTCTTCGGAAGCATGGAAAGCCGCATTTGGGTGAGGGAGGGGGAGGGACTGGGAAGCAATTACGACGGCAGTGATTATTATATTTGATTTTTTTCGAATTTTGATTATTATATATATATATATATATATATATATATATATATATATATATATATATTTATATATATATATATATATATATATATATATATATATATATATATATATATATATATATATATATATATATATATATATATATAATTAAGAGTTATTAAAAACTTAAAAAGGAAGAAAACGAGCGAACATACAAAAAATGTATGCAACACCTGTAAAAGTAATAAAAAGTGAGAAACTAGCGGTATGTTTTGGTAAATTTTTTTTCCGTAATGTGCGAGACGAAAACAAATATTGCTATAGAAGCATTACGTTCAGATACAAAAGCTAAAGATTTAGTAGAGTGAAAATTATTCTGAGTGCCAAGAGCCCAAGTAGCCATTTAACACTTGCCGAGGAGCGGGAAGGCCCACAGACTACTAATTTCAAGTATAATGAATCCATCCAAAAAGAAAACTTCGGCGCTTCATGAGAATAAAAGAATATGGTATCGATCATTCCATGAGTGCTCTAATTTAAAACTAATGCAAAAACCAATAAGCCCAATCCATTGTCCATTCCAGTTCCTTTGGTTATTTGCTTTAATGTACAAAACTACATAACAATATAACTTATCCACAAACATGGTGGAAATTTGACAAATAATATTTTCTCTACCAATGATATTAGAACATACTTTTACCTGGCAACTTCAGATCACTTTAAAAGTCATTTACAATTAAATAATTTAAAAACTAATAGTACTTTAAATTTACATCTTTTTAGTAGAATATGTAATTTCAGATATAATTGAGAAAAATTAGCTCATCAAGCTTTTCAAGAAAGAAGACACATCGAAGTGTGGTAACTGGAGGTTATCAGTCTTTCCTCTGTCCTGAAGAAACTGTTCTTACAGATAATTCACTATCACTTTCACAAGGTCTTGGATAAGCCCCTGAGAGACTAACAACATGGCTTCCAACCATACCTCTTTGCTCTGACTTTGCTGTCCAACGCGTGTTCTTCGAGGAGCGCAATTGAATGGAGGCAAAAGATGTAGTTTTCAAAAACGCATTTACCTCGATCAATCGAGAGTTGTTATGAAAACTTCTCTTTTATTACAGCATTCGAGATAAACTTACATCCTTGATCATTACCTGTACAAAAACACTGAGTGCAGCATCCGGACCAGCGAAGTAAAAGTATGGTATTTCCATAATATGTTCGGAGTCGAGCAACAGATTGTCCTCTCCCCCCTCTGCTTTTATCCCGACAATGGACTATTTACTCTAGGATTGCACGGCTTTGGCATCCAAATCTGTGACAAATGAGTAGCAGATCTTGATTTTGCTGATGGCATCACTCTGAGACGAACAAGGGCAGATTCCAGGATCTCTTACTGCAATCCCAAAGAAAGCGAGTCTTTTCAAAACCAACTCAGAAAGAACTAACCTAACCATACTCGCCGGAAAAGGTTAGGTTAACTCATCATGAGCACTCATGATAAGTTAACCTAACCTAACTTAAACATGGAGAAATGTTTCTATTTGTCTATTAATATTTATTTATACCTAACCCAATCTATTGTTTTGGAGGTTAGATGAACGAGTTTGAACGATTGTCTTTAATACTAGAACGAGTCACTCATTTTCTAATTTAAAAATTTGAGGGGTAAATCCATAAGACAAAGGAGCTAAAATTTAATTTAAAATTAGAATAGAACTTTAAATTTTTCATATCTTTGAGAAAAAAAACAGAACTGAAGAAGAACCTTTTTATTTTCTTGGAAAAACTAGAAGAGAACTTAGAATGTTTTTTGTCTTTGATAAATTAAGAGCTGAAGAGTAAGCTTTTTTTATGTTCATTCACTTAACCTCGTCTAAATTAACCTTAAAAAATGAAATAAAGCTATGTCAACTTTGCAAATTTTATTCAACATATCCGACAAAGTGCTGGAGGGATGCATTCCTGTCGACTTTTGGATGATGTTTCCCCATTTTTCGATAATCATGGCGATTTTCTATTTCAGTTTTCTCAAGGTCATTCCTTTTGACTGATAACACTAACATCAAAACTTAAACGGTCAGAAATAGACGCTGTTTCTATAGATTTAGAATAAGAAAAATATTTTCAGGTGTGGGACTCGAACCCACGACCCCATATGGGGACCAGATGTTAATTCTAGTGTCTTAACCACTTGGACAACTTGGCTTCTAAGCAATTTCTGATCATATTCATATTATAATTCAGTTTCATTGCTTAAGTTCAGAATTGAGCTAACTTCTTTCTCTTCTTTAATACAATTCAGAACCTCGTCTAAATTAAACTTTAAAAAGGAAATAAAGCTGTGTTAAATGTGCATATTTTATTCAATATGTCTGACAAGGCGTTGATTAGGTACATTCCTGTCGACTTTGTGAGGATTCTTCCCCATTTTTCAAAACTCAGGCAATTTTCTCAAGCTCTTTTCTCAATGTCATAGCTTTTGACTGAAAACATTAAAATAAAAACTTAAACGGTCAGAAATATATAGGTTATTTCCAAAGATCTAGAATAAGAAAAAAATTTTCAGGTTTGGGACTCTAACCCATGACCCCATATGGGGAACAGATCTTAAGTCTAGCGCCTTACCCAGTTGGCAAATCTGACTTGTAAACAATTCTTGATCATATTAATATTGTACTTCAGTTTCATTGGTAAAGTTCAGACTTGAGCTAACTTTTTTCTCTTATTTAAGAATATTCAGAAGAGAATTAGAACATTTCCACTTTTACATTTTTTTTTTATTTAATATATTAAATACCATAAAAATTTAGTTTCTGAATAAATCCTTTTACATAATTTATTTAGTTAAATCACAAGACATTATGAAATAAAAAAATTACATAAGAAAAAAATTGTTTGGTGTGGGGTTCGAACCCACGACCCCGTATGGGGACCAGATCTTGATTCTAGCGCCTTAATCACTTGGCCAACCTGACTTTTAAGCAATTCTTGATCATATTCATATTGTAATTCAGTTTCTTTCTGTGTGTGTCGTCTCTTTGTGTGTGTTGTCCCTGTGTGTTAGTCGTCTCTCTCTGTGTATGTGTTTGCGCACGTAACCTCGTCTAATGTGAATTTCCCCAATTCGTATTCGTGGACTATCACCTTAATTTTGAGCTAGTGAATTTAAATTATTCAGACTGTAAGACTGAGACACAAATTATGAGCTAATGAAGTTCCACCATTCAGGCTGTGCTGCTGATACACAAATATACAGCTGGTAGAGTTCAACCATTCATGCTGGTGGACTAAGACCCCAATTCTGAGATAGTGAATTTCCACCGTTCAGTTTGGTGGACTGGGACCCTAATACTGAGATGGTGGACTAAGACTCCAATTTTCCAACTCTTGCATTCCATGACAGAAATTCAAAATGAACTTCAAAAACTTAAGAGAATGTAACTGTGAGAAGGTAAAGCACAGCAAGTCACCAATGAAATATTCCAACTCTTGCATTTCACGATAGAAATTCAAAATGAAATTTGAAAAATTAAGACAATGTAACTGTGATATGGTAAAGCACAAAAAAACACTACTTAAACATGACTGTCCATAAACATCGTAATTTTTTGTCTAATTGTGTGTGTAAGATTTTTTTTGCACTTAAGCTTTAGTGTGCATGTGTAAGTTTTTCTGTGTGTGTGTGTGTTTGTTTGTGTTCTCGTTTATTTGTGCTTGATTGTTTTTTTTAGTTTTTGAGTTTTTGTTTGTGTGTGTGTGTAAGTTTTGGCGTGTGTGTGTAAGTTTTCGTGTGTGTGTGTGTGTAAGTTTTCGTGTGTGTGTGTGTAAGTTTTTGTGTGTGCGTGTAAGTTTTTGAGCGTGTGTGTAAGTTTTTGTGTGCATGTAAGTTTTTATGTGAATGTAAGTTTTAGTGTGAATGTGTAAGTTTTTGTGTGTGTGTGTGTGTGTGTTTGTGTGTGTGTGTGTCGTGTGTGTGTGTGTAAGTTTTCGTGTGTGTGCGTAAGTTTTCGTGTGTTTGTGTGTGTAATTTTTTGTGCGTGTGTTTAAGTTTTTTTTTTGTGTGTGTGTGTGTGTGTGTTTTTGTGTGTGTGTGTAATTTTTTGTGTGTGTGTGTGTGTAAGTTTTTGCGTGTGGGTGTAAGTTTTTGTTTGTGTGTGTGTGTAAGTTTTTGTGTGTGTGTGTAAGTTTTTTTGAGTGTGTGTGTTATTTTTTGTGTGTGTGTTTTAGTTTTTTTGTTTGTGTGTTTATTTTTGTGTGTTTCTTTGCTTTTTTGTGTGTTATTTTTTTAGTGTGATTTTAAGTTTTCTTTAGTGTGTCTATTAGTTTTTGTTTTCATGTTTGTTTTCGTGTTCTTTTGTAAGTTTTTGTGTGTGTGTGTGTGTAATTTTTTTTGAGAGGGTGTTATTGTTGGAGTGTGTGTGTATTTGTTATTGTGTGAGTGTGTATAAGCTTGTTTTTGTTTTTGTAAGTTTTTTTTCGTGTTTTTTATATTTTGTTTTTGTGTAATTTTTTGTGTTATTTTAAGTTTTTTTGTGCATGTAAGTTTTTTAGTGTTTGTGTAAGTTTTTGTGTGTGTGTGTAGGTTTGTGTGTGTCTAATATTTTGTATGTTGATTTTGGTTTTTTGTGTGTTTGTGTAAATTTGTGTGTGTGTGTGTGTGTAATTTTTTTGTGTGTGTGTGTGTAAGTGTTTGTGTGTGTGTGCAAGTTTTTGTGTTTCTAAGTTTTTGTGTGTGATAGTTTTTGCGTGTGTGTGTAAGTTTTATTGTGTGTGTGTGTAAGTTTTGTGTGTGTGTGTGTGTAAGTTTTTGTGAGTGTGTGTGTGAGTTTTTTGTGTGTCATGTGTTAGTTTTTGTGTGTGTGTGTGTGTGTGTATGTTTTTCTGTGTGTGTATTGTTTGTCGTGTGTGTGTGAGTGTCCGTTTTGGGGTGTTTCTTTGTTTTGTGTGTGTGTGTGTAATTTTTTTTGTGCATTTAATTATATTTGTGAATGTAATTGAGCTTTTGAATTTGTAAGTTTTTGTCTGTGTGTGTGTGTAAGTTTTTCTGTGTGTGTGTGTGTGTAGTTTTGGCGTGTGTGTGTAAGTTTTCGTGTGTGTGTGTGTAAGTTTTCGTGTGGTTGTGTAAGTTTTTGTGTGTGTAAGTTTTGGCGTTTGTGTTTTAGTTTTCGTGTGTGTGTGTGTATGTTTTGTGTTTGTGTGTGTGTGTGTAAGTTTTTGTGCGTGTGTGTGTGTGTGTTTTTTTGTGTTCATGTGTAAGTTTTTGTGTGTGTGTGTGTGTGTGTGTGTATGTTTTGTGTGTGTGTAAGTTTTGGCGTGTGTGTGTGAGTTCGCGTGTGTTTGTGTGTGTAAGTTTTGTGTGTGTGTGTGTGTTTGTCAGTTTTTGTGTGAATGTATGTTTCTTTGTGCTTTTTAGTTTTAATGTGCTTGTTTATGTTTTTGTGTGTGTGTGTGTGTAAGTTTTTGTGTGTGTAATTTTTTTATTGTGTGTGTAAGTTTTATTGTGTGTGTGTGTAAGTTTTTTTTGTGTGTGTGTGTGAAAGTTTTGTGCGTGTGTGTGTGAGTTTTTTTGTGTTAATGTGTAAGTTTTTGTGTGTGTGTGTGTGTGTGTGTGTAAGTTTTGTGTGTGTGTTAGTTTTGGGGTGTGTGTGTATGGTTTCGTGTGTTTGTGTGGGTAAGTTTTGTGTGTGTGTGTGTGTGTGTGTGTATGTTTTTGTGTTCATGTAATTTTTAGCGTTC
>NC_142804.1:52748635-52789876 GCF_049724085.1 Artemia sp. Qi Xiang Cuo | reverse complement strand
AAGGGATGGAGTTCCATAGTAAAACTAGATTGATAAACAGGAGACCTCTGAGCTGCTGTAGATGATCGTTTAGGTAAAATGAATCTGCGATAAGAGCTACGTAAAAAGGAAGAGTACCTACCTGAGCCTGACAGAAAGAAAAACTGCTGCAGAGATGGTGGAAGTGTACCTAGAAAAGCAGAATGTGCTAAATAAAGGTAACTTTTACCCACAATACGATCCAGCGGAGCTATTCCAGTATCATTATAAAGATCAGAGGAAGGGTTAAAACGAGGTAGAAGAAAAGTAGCCTTCACTGCCCTATTTTGGGCTCTTTGAAGTAAGCAGAGAAGAGATTTATTAGTACTACTCCAGACAGAACAGCGATAAGAAAGGTAAGGAAAAATAAAAGCATAATAAAGAGAAAGCATAACATCTGGGGGAAGAAATGAGTTAACCCTGTATAACATTAAAGATTGGCGGAGGACAAGGGAGCGGGTATGAGTTATATGGGGTTTAAAAGAAAGAAAACATGTCAAGATACACACCAAAAAATTTCACTATAGTAGCTTGTGGTATAATATCATTCCCATAAGTCAGGATGGTTTGCTCCCTTGCGTCTCTCATACGATAAGGGGTCCTAAATTGTATAATGGCACTTTTTTGGCTGTTGAGAGTCATACCATTTGACCAGCACCAATCTTTTACTTTATCAAGAAGACCTTGAGCTAGGGAAGTGGAAGATGGCAGCTCCACTGCAAAAATGAAAAAGTTATTGTCGTCAGCAAAAAGAATAGGGTGCACAAGAGGATGAAGACCATCAACAAGATCATTAATATAAATTAAAAACAAAAGTGTTCCAAGCACAGAGCCCTGTGGAACACCTTTCAAAATAGGCAAGGAAGAGGAAGAAGTACCATTAACTGAAACATACTGAGATCTCCCTGAGAGGTAAGACCTAAACCATTCAAGTGGGACTCCATGCACTCCAAATGAAGATAATTTTGACAAAAGAACAGAGTGAACGACCATATCAAGTGCCTTTGAAAAGTCAAGAAATAGACCCAAAACACACATGCCCTTGTCAAGATTAACACGCCCAAATTCTGTTGCATCTGGAAGTGTATACACGTTAGAAAAACGGGGACGGAAACCATACTGGTGGTTAGCTAGAAGAAAAATTCCTGCTGTCAACCAAGCAATAAATACAAATGAAGAGAGTCTACATTACAGGACTTTTTCAACAACTATGGAGATTACACGATGGGGAGGAACAGGTCAATAGTTTGTAATTAGGTATGAATCATCTTTTTTACACAAACGTACAACATCAATAACTTAAAATAAATGAGAAAAAACACCAGAAGAAAGAGAGAGCTTAGTTATGTGTGAGATGGGGTTAGAAACAAACTGACCAATTTTTTTAAAAACATTACAGCTCAAACCAAACCATCAACTTAACGGCTACTTGAAAGCTGAGAAATAATGTTAGAAATTTCGGTATCACTGCATGGGAAAAGGAAAAATTACTTTTCTGCTAAGGGAAAACTACTTACTCTGCTGTAGGGTGGATTAGGAACTGAAGGAAGTGAGGTGAAATACGAATTGAAGGCGCTTGCTGAAGAATTGTTGTCCACGAAAGATCCATCAGCTTTCCTGTAGCGACAAGGGGGGGATTGTTTGAATTTCTTGCGGGAAAGAGCTTCATTAACTACAATCCAAACCTTTCGCAAATTCCCCTTACACTCATGAATTCGACGCGAAAAATAGAGCTTTTTGGCTGCATATACTGAAGAAGTAAGCACATTTCTATAAAGTTTATACTTCAAAAGATCATCCTGCGTTTCACTTTTACATGCAGCCTTGAACAGAGACGCCCTCATATGTGTAGCATTGATCAGACCTCTAGACATACATGGACATTTGGGTATGGAATTCCTTGGCCTCTTTCTAAGAGGAAAATGCTTATCCAACAGAGCTCCCATACGACACAAAAATAGATTCGTTGCACAATCAACGTCATTATCTTCAAGAACACTAGACCAATCATTACTTTGAAGACTATGTATTAAATTTGAAGTTTCTTTATCTGTGGAAGTTCTAAAAGAAGACTCATCCCGCTCATCCACAGCAATCTTAGTTTGAGGCACAAAAAGTGAAACATAAATAGGGAAGTGATCAAAAAGATCAGTGAAAACAAGACCAGAAGTTAATTTCAAATTAGAAGAATGAGAAATGAAAATATTGTCTATTAAAGTGGCAGAATTTCTAGTAGGGACAACACGAGAAGGAATAAAAATTGAAGGAAGTAGACCAGAAGAAGAAAGCACATCAAAGAGATGGTCACATTCATCACTTGATCCAATATTTAACATATTACAATTAAAAAATCTCCCAAAACACAAATACGTTTTTTAGAGAAAGACCCCACACAAGAAAGTTGATCAAGCAAATCGCAGAACAAATGTGTTGGAAAAGGAGGGGGCTTATAAAACAAACAAACAGTATCACATGCAAACTGGCTTTTCAGACCAATGACAAGAAAATAAACAGTCCTTCTATTGGATACTACTGATTCAAACAAGGAATCATGGTCAGAGTCTCTACTAAACTCGATATGAGACTCCATACAAAAAAGAAATACCCGCTGAGCACTTTGTTACCACTCTGGAGATATCGATAGCAACATAACCCTGCATATTATAGGCTCTAATTTTTTCCCCCATTAGGTAACCATGTTTCTATTAAACCTATCACATCAAAAGGGCAAGAATTATCAGACCACAAACACGATTCAGACAATCCCACTGATCTTTTATCCTATGCACATTAAAACAAAATACATTGAAGCTTCTATTTAAAGACAGTGAGGGTATAATTTTATCACAATAATCAATGGTAGTGTGATAATTGGAGCTGGAACTAACCGTTGATTCAAGGAGAGGGTCAAGTGTATTAGTCTCTTGTTTACCAGCCCTACTTGGTTGATCAAATATAATTGAATTAAGAATAGAAGAATTCAAAAGAAAAGAGAAATCACCCATGATTATCACACATAATAAATGTACACATAGAAATATAAGTGGGATGGCACAAATTATCCAAAGTATTGGACCAAAGTATAATGTGACACCAGTTCCTATTACATGAGCTGCAGGTGTGCTGGACTGACAAACAAATAATAGAAATTAGGCTACATGAAGGTGAGAGTATCACAAACAAGAGATATCTGTAGGATGGCTCATTTTATTCAAAGTATTGGCCCAATTTATAATGTGGAACCAGTATAAATTATGTAAGCTGTAAGTATGCTGACATGAAAAAAATATAATAGTAGTTAGCCTACCCGAAGGTGATAGGATCACAGACAAATATAAATAAATATCAAAGGAATGACACACATTATACCAAATATTAGCCCAAAGTATAATATGGTAGTAAGAAATTACGAGAGCTGCATATATACTGACATGACAAAAATATGATAGTATTCAGGGTACACAAGGGTGATAGGATCAAAAACAAAGATAAAGAAATAACAATGAGATGGCATATATTAGTCAAAATATCGGCCCAAAGTATAATATGGGATCAGTCAAAGTTATGTTAATTGCATGTGTGCTGACATGAGAAAAATATGATAGAATTCAGGCTACAGGAAGGCGATAGGATCACCAACCTAAATAAGGAAATAATAGTGGCATGGCATATATTCATCAGAATATTGGCCCTAAGTATAATGTGGAACCAGCAAGATTATATGAGCTGCAATTATGCTGAAACGACAAAAATATGAAAGAAATCAGCCTGCATAAAGGTGATAGGATCACAAACAAACGTAAAAAAAAAAAAATAACAGTGGGATAACATATATGATTCATAATATTTGCCCAAAATGCAATATGGGACCAGTGAAAAGTATGTGAGCTGCAAGTTTGCTGACAGGACAAAAACATTATAGAAGCCAAGCTACATGATGGTGAAAGGATCATAAACAAACATAAAGAAAAATCAGTGGGAAGGCACATATTATTATAAGTATTAGCACAAACTATAACATATGACCAGTTGACATTATGTGAGTTAAAAGCATATTAACACGACAAGATTATAATGTAAATCAGGCAAGATGAAGGTGACAGAATCAAAAACAAACATAAAGAAATATTAGTGGGAAGGGACATATCATCCAAACTATTGACCCAAAGTGTAATATGGTACCAGTCAAAATTATGTGAGGACAGTAAAGAATAATAGAGGAATACTTTAAGAACATCAAGTAAATTACTACAGAAACAATGCAAGATATTATAACAAAATAAATCTAAATCCATCACTTTAATTTTTCTGTATTTGCAGCACATAAATCAATGTTATTCTGATTATTAAACTTAATCACTCTTCCAGATTGGGTTTTATACAGGATATCACCTTTACTGGACCAAACATTACGTAAGCCAAGCTTTGACTTGGCATATGAAAGAAGTCGTAAGCGTGGTATTGTAAGCGTCTCAGGAAATAGAATCCCTGATCCTTTCAAATCCTTTTGTCTGAGAAGCAGTTGACGAACTCGTAAGTTGCTAAATTCTACAACTATGAGTCTGGGTTTTGCAGATGGTTTGCCAATTCTTTTGGCTGATACAACATCAAAGTAAATAATTGGTATACCAGGAAATTTCCCAACTGACAAGAATCGACTTTCACATAGTGACAAGAATCGACTTTCAGTGTTTTCAATGGAGGCATCCTCTTTTACCCCAAAGACAATAATTTGGTTAAAACCTGCTGTTCAAAACTGTCATTTAATCTTGCCAGATTGGACTGGATAGGCTGGGAAGAGTTTTTAAGGTCTATCAAGGATGACTCTAAAGTATCCAAAGAAGATTCAACAGAAAATATGCGTCTGTTATAGCTTTCTAGGGTTTTATCCACTAGATTACTAAGATCTAGGTTGAGGCCAGCATACACCTCCTGCTTGAATGCATCCAGCTTATCTGAAGAGATAGTGACATGTTGCGTGAATGTCTGTTCCTCTTTCATTTTAACCACTGCTTCATCTACCTGGGAAGAGATCTTAGCCAATATAAGGTCATCAAGTAACCCTTTCACTGAAGATTTAAGGTCGTCAGGTTGTAGTGAATCTGCTAGCATTTTATGTTTGATTTTTATGCTATTTATGTGGTTAGTGAGCATGAGTAGTTGCTCTGAAACAGATTCTGATCCAGAGAATTGGATTGAGCTGTCAGACCTTAGCTCACGAGGTGGTTGGAGTTGACTGTTCATTTCTTATCTCAAGTAAACAACAAGACAGGAACAGAATAGGCAGTGGTATCAGACAGTTTGGGTATAAGGCAGGATATAGTCCACTATCAAGTAACAAATTTCAAATAGCAAAGCAGGGGATTGTGAAATTTGAAGAATAGAAAGCAATCAGCACAAAACATCAAGCATCAACAGTAGCAGTGGCATAAACCCAAGGATTGGTTACTGTAGTCAAATTACAAGTTAAAATTGGTTTAGGTCTCACCTGATGAGTCCCCTCTTACACCCCAGGGGTGGGGGCTGCTATGTGTGTCTGCCTTTACCCATGAAAGTTTCGTAAGCTCGACACGTAAGCTTACCTATGAAAGTTTCGTGGCTCGACAAGAAAGTTTCGTAAGCACATTTGAGGGCGGGAGTTGTTTGCTTTATAATGATTGGCCTCGTTTTTGCTGTCTTTTCTACATCAATTATGCAAAGGTATTTCGAATCTGACAGTGCAGTAATTGCATGATTTCCAAGGGAAAATGAGGCATAACTGAAGACAGAAAGGCACCCATATGCCTTTTTTTGGAAAACCGAATATTTTGCCTTTGGATCCATTCTAAGAAAAAGTAAAAAAAAGTTAAATAAAATTTGTTAATTTTGTTTTATTTTTCAATAATTGACTTTAGGGCTATCTAGATGGCTAGGTTTTTAATCATGAGATAGTAATAGATGACTTTGGCTGTTTTTATTTATTTTTTTTTTCCTTAGAAAAAAATACTGACTTGAGTTACTCTGGTAAGTTTCATGTGCTCTTTGAATAAACGCATAAAATGATTAAATAGAGCAATTGTTAATATCACTTTTGAAGAACGACAAAATTACTTTCAAATTGAAAACTTTTCTAGGCCTTTCTTATCCAGAGAGGATATAGAGCAGTTATCGCCCGTAGCCTTGGTCAACCACTTATTGTCGAAGACATTTCACCTCTGGAGAAAGTAGAAGATACGGAGGTAAAGTATTTTTTTTAATCTTTTTCGCTCTTTTTTTCGTCGTCACCCCTTTATTTTATTTTTCTTTTCTTCTTGCGGGGTATGCCTCCATGTGCTATCGTTATTTTTGATATTAGCCAGGTTATGCTCTAATTCATATGTTCTATATTATCAAAATAATAATCCTCAAGTTATTCACAAGCTGAGATATATCGTAATTTCCCACCTGCAAAAGTTGAAATAGACTTTTTGAGCGTATACAAATGTGATACTTCTTGGAGGTTTTGTAGTTGTTATAGTTTTTCCTGAGATGTTGAAATAGCTTTACTGAACGTGTAATAAATAGAATCCCCACTTTTGAAAACGTTTTTTAAGATGTATGTCCTCTTTGAAGCATGGGCTTTGCGACGAGTCGACACCTTTAAGTTGCACACGAAACACGAGGTACTGTATCATTAAAAAAAAGAAATATTTTGACCAATGATAATTCAATATTAAAATATATTTTATTTGTGTGTGTGTGTGTGTTTACTATAGCTTTCCCATGTTGGGATGACCCCATTCGCCCCTCTTGCCTAGCATTACTTTTTTTTCTTATGTTTTTTTTTTTTTTTTTTTTTTTTTTTTTTTTCACCAAGTTAATTTTCGACCCGACTTTACGAGCTCTGCTCTCCCTTGGGGGTAAATCTTTCTTGTAGTTTTAAGTGAATGAAATAAAACATTTACAGAAAAAAATTATTGAATTCATTAGTTTCAGACTTATCCATTCACCGAGCCAGAATTATCATATTACTTAGATTTCTCCTTAGAAGACGATCTAAAATTGCTTAAAACAACGAGATTTTCTTTTTTCAACAATTTTCAGTCATTTTTCAACACATTTATATATTTCAAAAACATAATTCGGCAGGTGAGTGAAACTGAATCTCAGCTTCGAATGTTACGAAATTGTTGCCTGTAGGCTACTCTGCAAGTGCTACGGGAAAACTAAAAACTTGCACGTGGAACTTGAACTTTCTTTGTGAAAATTCTATACAAACTTACGCCTACTATCTATTCTTGCGTTTCTATATAATGTATTTTGTATGGTACATGCCAGAAGAAAACACTTGTATATGATTTGTCTCGTTTCGAGTTTGTCTGGTGAACACTTTGTCCGTGTAAGTTCTAAGTCCCTTCTTTTTAAACACTAGATTATTGCGTCTAATGTGGTCTAATATGCATGAGGAAGGACTATTTCAATACGAACTAGCAACCCATCAGGTTTTGCACGCACAGTAGAAGTTATCCTGGCTTAGCCTTAAGTTTTTTTGGAAACAACTCAATCTGTCATGCATGGCTTTTCCTGTGTCTTTCACGGTTTATTCTCCGTTTCGACTTATAAAAAGACTAGATTTGTTGATTTGCTTTAACAAATGAAATGGATTTCGTCACCCCCCCCCCCCAAAAAAAATCTTTAGTTCCACCTTTATTTTTTTGCCTTTTTGCAAATGTATTTGTCTATTTATCTTTCCTTTTTTTATCATTGAATATCTCTTTCTTTGAATACCCTGTTGCAGTGGATTGATGCTGTGCTTAGCTATACGGGGCCCATGGTTCGATCCCTTCCGCAGCAGGGTTGGGCAAAAAGCTTTCTACTTGTCCCTTGAAAAAGGACCCAGCAACTAAAACGAAGATTCGATGCCCTATGCGCCAGCAATGGTTCAGGAGGATATTTATTCTTTTTTATACTTTTTGACTGACCGTGTATCAAACAAAATCTAGATGGAAAATCGAACTAGAAGGAAATATGTTATAATGGCCTAAAGGCTTCTGAATTTTGAAAGATAACCTCTTGAGTTGGATAATTTTATCAGACCAAAGGTCATCCAATAAAGCTATTTTAAAGAAGAGCAAGCATGAAACTGAGACACAACTTATTCTTAATACGTCTGGCTCTGGAGGATCTTTATCCTTTTTTATCGTTTTTGACTGACAGTGTATCAATATAAATATCGTCTGGAGGATATTTATCCTTTTTTATATCTTTCTTTACAGGTTATAGTTAACGTTGAAGCTTGTGGTATAAATGCTTCAGATATTTTAAAATGTCAAGGTGAATATAACGAAAAGCCGAAACTGCCATTCATTCCTGGCTTTGAGGTGTGTGGTACAATAAAACAAGTTGGAGCGAAGGTAGAAGATTTTAAACCAGGTGACAGAGTCATTGGTCTTAATAAAGAAAAATTGGGAGGTTTTGCTGAAGAGTGTGTCTTAGACCAATCTGTAAGTTGTTGAATTAATTTTGAACTTAAAATAAATCCTATTGTGGTTCAATTTGACCCTGATTTGGGTGAATTTTACACTAGAATTGACTTATTTCAAATAAAACTCACCTATCTCCTGGAATTAAGCTGTTTTTTTTTATGAATATGATGGAAAGCTACAAAGACCGTTCATTCCTACCTTTGAAGCTTGTGGTGCCTTTAAGGAAATTTTAACTTCTGTACCATAATTTTGGCAAAATCTTAAAATTACATCTTTAATGATATTTTCAATTAAATTTGCAACTTTTTGTAAAACATTGGTTCGAGCTTCAATTTAGCATAACTTCGTAAAAATAGGTTTTTTCGAAACAAGATTAGTGAGTAGGGTTAGTACCCAGCGATATCCAGCCCTTGTTATTTCTTCCTTAAGATTTTTGGATCGATTGATTATGTTCATGTAAGCGCAAAAAACGCTCAGCTCGATCAATAATCAATTCAACAGTTTTTTTTTTCAAAATGTCACTACTACAGTAGATAAGATTTATTGACGATCCATAGAATACATCAAAATAAATTGTATTCCCCTAATAGAGAACGTGTAGCTGGTTGGGCTAGAGCTAACTTCTGAATGAAATTAATAACACTATTGCTATAAAAAAAGAATCAAAAGGAAACACCTAAATGAAAAATAACAAGCAAAATAAAAAATTATCATGATGTATTTATGCAAACAAAAAGTTAAAAACAAATAAATAATTTAAATTTCAGATAGAGGATAATATACCCCACCCTGGGACAATTAAAAAAAAATCAGCATACAATCATCATCAACATAAAAATCAACAATTCTATTCCTGTCATCTGAGCATTTCCTTCATCGTCTGTTACAGAATTCTCTAATGTATTTTTAAAATAAGTCATAGATATGTTAGAGAATCATTCTCTCAGATTGTAAAAAAAAAAAAAAAAAAAAAAAATCTCTAAATTGTACTTATTAAAACCATGAGGGATAATGTACCTGATAGAATTTCTTGACCTCTAGTTTTTAATTGTAGGAGGATTATAGTAAATTTTTATCATGAAAATAATCATTTGGCAACTGAATAGTGAAATATCAATTTTGTAGCTTTCACTTTCTTTTATCAGCTTCGAATTCAGAAGGTTCAAAAATAAAAAAAATGGCCCAGATTTAGGATATCTGACAGATAACTTGGTCTATCGAAATGATTTTTTAGCAATTTTAGTGCTGTATTTTTCCGAATTTGAAAAGGTTTTATGCGTAACTAAAATTGTTCAAATGAACTGTAGGGCACAATTTAAATACTATCTAATCAAATTTTAAATACTATCTATATTTTCTATTTTACTATCTATATTTTAAATACTATCTGTACAATTTAAATACTATCTATACTATCTAATCATCAATACTATCCAATCAAAGAATGGTAGTGATCTTCAAAATTCCAAATGGTAAAACATGCTTCAGATAACACTTGTTAAAATGAATTCGAAAAGTAAATCATTCTTCATTAAGGGTAATTCATATAATAATGTAATGCAACTTTTTTTAGCACTTGTTGACCGACTAAAAATCATGAATTCGGTCGGAGTTTATTTGATGAAACTGGTTAGATTTCTAGTAGCAAAATAGGTGAATTACCTATAATTGTTAATGATGTATCATCTGCAAATAATATTGTAACGTTGTTTCTTTGCAAATAGCCGGTAAGATCATCTAATTTGGTACACCAATACTCTAATTATTTATCAAATTTGAAACAAAACCATTTACCTCAACTGCAAATTTCCGGTCCGAAAGGTGTAAATGAAATAATGACAAAAATTAAATAGGAATTAATCAGGTTCTATACGACATCTAACTTTGAGTGAGCATAAACAGTTATGACCATAGAAAGGAAACCAGAAGCGAACATAGATTGTAATGGACAATAAAGTCCAGCTTGATACGAACTTGAATTACCACTTTTAAATGTGGTGCTTCTCCCCCTCCCCTCTCTCTCTCTCTCTCTCAAGCCCTGAATGATTACTCTGTTCCTTTGTTTATTTTAGGTATTTAATGATTTAAGATAATTTCAGAAATTTTTTGTGGACGGTCATGAATCAAAGAGGTCCAATATGTTTATATTTATGCAGCTTTGGGATGGAGGGAGTTTGGGCTCTTAGGTCCTGCAATCATGTTGACAAAACCTACTTTCCTAATAATACCGATACTTAAATACTTAAATACCAATACTTTCCCAAAATCTAATAATGGGCCACAGAACTTATTAAATTTCAAGGAAAATGGGAAATAAAGAAACAATTAATTAGACAATTAATTAAAACAATTAAAGCCATTAATTTCATCGTTGAAAATAGGAACAAATATAACACCGCATAGAAAGAAACAAAAATTTATTTCTAACGCTGGAGGCGTTACAGTTTCTCTCAACTTTAATAAAGTATGTTTTTTTTAAGGTATTGAATTGAACCCATGCCTAATTTTCTATATACTGGAACAAGTTATTTAGGCTTATAATAAAAAATGAAAATGGAAAAGTCTTGAAAGAGTACAGTATGGTTCAACTCTGCATGTCAAGTGAAAACTTTTCAAATTAAAGGTCCAATTGTTGAGCTTCAACAAAAAATTAATTTTTCCATTTAGGCTTTTTATGTTTCAATTGTTCATTATAGATTTCTTCCAATGCTTACTCTGATTTTGTAATTATCCACTTGTGGGGAGCCACAAGTTTGGAAATATTGGCACCATAAAACTTCTACAGAAATCCCCCGTTAATCTTTTCATATGCTATAAGTGTCTTACTGATGACTCTACACATACAGATAGTTACTGTTTAAGCATTAAAAGTGGAATCTTTCTTACTGTGAAAAGGTCTTTCAAAAAAGCAAAGTTTGAAAGATTGATTTCTTTGTAAAAATCTGAACTTCTGGACCTCCACTGGTGAACCCTATAATAAACCTTTTTTCTTCAAGTTTAGGCTTTTTTTTCATTTAGTACCAGCAAGTGTAGGAAATTTTCTAGGGGTCATATACCTTTATTTAAGAAAAATTTTTCTCGGACACAGTAATGTTTCTTTAGAACAACAATAGAAAACTCGGAGGTTTCATTGGTATTTTGATATGGCTATGGAAGTCGCTAAAATTAATATTTTGTGAATCTGCAGGGAAGGACTTGCGGCACCTTATTTCTTTTGGTCAATAAAGCCTCTTTAGATCATCTCGCAAACAATCGATAGACATTCTAGAACACTTACTTATCGATGCGTCTGTTTTTTCCTTAATTTGCATTTTTATGTGGGAAATAAAATAAAGTTGAAGAAATAGAATAAGTATTATGAATTCAATAGTTTAGAACAGAAAAAGGTCTCAAAATGAAAGTACTGGAATTATTTCGACACAAAATAGTTTATTTCTTTAGAACTAAATTCTTAATAATTCCATTCAAAAGGGTCTGAACTTGATCACATTGTCCTGCATATGCTTTATTGTGCTACCACCTAAAGGACTTTAACTAACCTCGGCCCCCTCCCCCTACATGCAGTCATAATTTTAGCACATAAAATACCTCTGTGTTTTCATTCTTAGTTTAACTTTCTTTTTTATCCTCTTCCATTTCTTAATCAGATCCTAACTTTCAGGATGTTTGGCCAATTTCTAAGAAAGTAAGTTGTGATGTAGGGGCAGCCCTGCTAGACACATATGCCACTGCGCTACTGTGTCTCCATCGACGTGCAAAGATAACAGCTAAAGACACGGTTCTGATAACGGCTGCTGCGGGTGGATTAGGTCTTGCTGCTGTTGATCTGGCAGCAAATGTTTATAAAGCTAAGGTACAGATTTTGAGTTCTAAGACTTTCATTTTTCTGAAATTTTATTTTTTCAGCCGTGATGTACTAACTCCTTTTTATGTTATTTCCAAACCAGAATATAGGGAGAGGATAGAGGGACCCGTTCCCCTGAAAAATTGGTCCTTAAAACCCCTCCTTCTAACCACTGGAAAATGGAAGCCTAAAATGTCCTTACTTCAGGTTATATTCATTCGGATATAACACAGTTATGTACAAGCATCAACGTTATTTGTGCAGAAAATAATAATTTCAGTTGTTTTTTTTTTAATTGGGATGAGTGAAATTTGTGCCGTAATTAACTGATTGCAAGGCACATACTATAGGTGCGCACAGCTCCGCCAATCAGAAGGGGTTTAACTGGAGAATTGTTCCTGGGGAGAGTGAAACCTGGAGAGAGTGTTACCTGTTAACTCGATTCAGAAACGTCTTGAGGGGGCGTCTATGTCTGTTCAATTATATCTTTTACCCTCTTTTTGGGAAGATTTCTAATATGATTCTCGCTAGAGCTGATGTAATGAGAATAGCTTAACCTCACTTGCACTAATTCTCTTCACTAGGAAACTTGTAGGTGAAAATGTCTATCACAAAGCTTCATTAGGTTACCAGTTGCCACAAAGAACAAACTCTCAGCAGGAGTAATCCCCGGGAACCAGTTTTTAAGCTTCTTCAGGAGGGATTTGAGCAGTTTTACTCAGTTGGCCAAATTTTACATGATAACTGTCAAGATATATCAGGTTTAGCTGACGTCGAGAATCTTGTGCTGTAAAAAAGTAGTAGATGACAAAGATAGGTTTCATCTAAATTCTGGTTCGTGAAAATATTTCATGAGTTTGAAATTGTTTTCCTGTTCCTAAATTTTTAGGGTTTTGTTAGCTTCTCGCTATTCTGTGAAATTTATCTACAAAATTTAATATTTGTCGAAACGAAGAGATTGATTTTTTTGGTTGTTTTGTGTCATTCTTTTCAAAAACTTCAATTTTGAACAACATACAAATGTAATTTTAAAACGAGAATTGTTACTGGTAGTTTAAATTTTGAAGATCAATGATATAGTCAAACGCAGGCGGGGTGTATACCCACAACCTTAGATAATTTCTTAGACCACACTGCTTTTTCATTTACGAGAATTTAAGAAAGTTTAAGAGAGAAAAACGAGTTTAGTATAAATCAAGCAGTGAACAAAACGTAATTAAAAACCTTCTAAAAACAAACACAATAGAAAAACATTCATTAATAAAAAATTCAGAATATTCGGAATTTTTTATTAATAAATGTTTTTCTTGTTGTGTTTGTTTTTAGTACGTTTTAGTAGGTTTTGTTCACTGCTTGATGTATCTTAAACCTGTTCTTTTCTCTTAAATTTTCTTAAATTCTAGCCCACAACCCTGTGAGATTGATGCAAAGAATTCCCCTCCCCTTTCTCCCATCAAAATACACTTTGCAGTTTTTTTTACCCCTTCTTTAGAAGAATCATTCCCCCCCCTCTCTTGCGCCTCTTACTCTTTTGGTTCTGTGGTGTCATAACGACACATCTCTGCCATCTCAAACAAAATGTCTATATGTTAATCTTGTGGAAAAGTGTGAATTAAATCAAACGGTATCATTAAACAATATAAAGATAATTAATAACACTGCTCTAAAATTGACAAAATACTTAAGTTTAGTTTGAACAATTGATTTGTTTTCTTATGTTTTATTTTATATCTTGCATTTCCTTTTCTAGTTTTAAAGTCTAATCAGTGTCGAACTGTTCCCATTAAGTTTTTTGCCCCTCCCTAATATGTTGAAAGAAAGAATGTTTTAATCAGTGTATTTCACGCTTGGGGATTTTCAACATGTCATATACATAACTATTCCGCTTTGTGTAGCATATCCTCATTATGCTGCTACAAAAATTCGTCGAGTGAACTATACCCCCTCCGCTCCTTCTTTCTTATTAGTTGGGTCTCGTTCTGCTTATGACCAAGAAAAGTATTGGCTGATGTATCTTGTAGGTTATAGGCGTTTGTGATACCGAAGAAAAGGCGTCAATAGTTCGTGATAAGGGTGCATTTGCTGCTTTGAAATTTGATCCTAAACATCTTCGCGATAAAGTCAAAGACTATACTGGAAACAAAGGAATCAAAATAATCCTTGATGCAGTCGGAGGTGATTTATTTAAAGAAGCTTTGAAGTAGTAAGTAGGCTTTATGTCTTTATTGATCAAATTACCATTTATCAGTCGTAAATAACGTTACGGAAATTACCCCGTCAGACGTATTTAGGAGCTCTTCTTCATGAGACTCTGAAATTTTGTCATCATGTTTCAAGCATCGAATTAGACACATGCGCAGGATTTTTTTTGAATTTAAATCAAGTTGCCATCGAGCCATTGGCCGATTCGAGACAAACCCAAGACAAATGGTCTGAGTGAGAGGCAAAGCTGGCACAAGCCTATAAGCCATTTTCGGGATTGTATAAAAAGTTGTAATTTTCCCTTGTTGATAGATAGTCTGTCATCCATCCATCCATCCTAGGGAAGAACTAAGGTAGATAGCCATAGAACTAAGGGGGGGGGCTCAATAATAAAGAATAGGGGGGGGGGGGGTTATAAAAAAAACTGTTTGATAATTTGAATAAGATGTGCCCATTTTCGAGAAAAATTTAGGATCTCAGTGGAGAGAGGGACTCGGTCCCAATCCCCATCTCGCGTATATACCTGCATCAAATATTGGTGAAGTTCTTTATAATATGGGTCGCAAAACTAAATCCAAATTTTTGCACTGATTCTAATTTGCAGTGGTTGTACTAGACCCAGTGCTGTTCTATTATTTGAAAGTCAGCCCCCAAATCTAATCTGAATAAAAGGGACTTCACTCATTTTGAAGCACTAAATGGTGATGAAAACGGTTTTTTGCACTTTTTTTTATTCTACTGTTTGGCTTGTGCTAAACACAGTATTTTTTTTACTTTCTTCATACAGTATTTTATACCTTCTTTATTTTTATTATATGGTTTAATTTATTTATATTAATGATTCCTATTTGTTAGTTTTTTCATCTTTATTGTTTTTTTTTGGTATCTTGGGACTCCGACACTGGGTTTGTGTTCTCAAATATAGGGTCAGGAGTGGTCATTAGAAAATGTTTAAAGAAATGTAGTAACTCCATGGTGGGAGTGAGAAGTGTAGATTTAAACATAGTGGGATGGAGGTAGGCCTTGTGTTGATTTGTTAGCCCTAGGTGATTTGGTGCTGCGATTAATTTTTAGTATTAATATTACCAGTAGTACTTAAAACGTATACAATGTTAAAAAAAGTTTTGACATTCGATAGTTTCGTAAGCTTCATTTTTAGAGTGCTGTTTCACAGTCAAGTTAAGATTATTTCCGACTGAGACTGTGCAGACCATTTCGGGCTGCTTAGTAACAGTATAGAGGAGTACAATCGCGGTCATGATAATTTTGGAAAGCGTTCAGGTATATGCCTAATTAGAGTTACATGTCTAGGCGCGTGTTTGTCCAGACATGAATGTCCAGAAAGTTTTCTTCACATCTAAACTCACTGCTTGGCTACAACGAGTTGTCAAGCACCAAGTTCTAGAGTGTAGAACTCTATGTCTCGGATTTCAAATTCTATCCAGAAGAAAGCCCTT
Source organism: Artemia sp. Qi Xiang Cuo (assembly GCF_049724085.1). NCBI lineage: Eukaryota > Metazoa > Arthropoda > Branchiopoda > Anostraca > Artemiidae > Artemia > Artemia sp. Qi Xiang Cuo. Next base: position 52,773,911 of record NC_142804.1, on the reverse strand, counting down.
TTGCACTATATTTATTTCTGCGCTTAAGAGTGGCGTTAACAAGTATGTTTGGTTCAACTTCCATGCTTAAGTAAGCGCATGGCCGGACACACATGTCTACACATGGACATCTTGCTAGAATTGCAAGTGAACACTGCTTATATAGACAAGGTGCAAATATATGACATAAAACAAACGTAAAGAATAAAATTAGAATAGATAACTTCGTCCAAGTACAATGACGAAGAGGTTGGAGAAGTAGATAATTTTCTTTACTTTGGAAGTATTAAAACTAAGAGTGTAAGTTGTAGGGCAAACATGGAAAATAAACTAGCCAAATCACAAGAGTGTTTTTGCTCAACTCATGAATGCGGAATAATTCGATTCAAAAGCTATGGTATTAGATGCAATAGTGATGCATGTAGCCGATAGTGTAAAGACATGGGTCTTAAAGAAAGAAGAGGAAGGTCATCTTACAAAAGCCTTTTTTAATAAATGCTAACTTGAGCATAGAGAAAAGTCCTGAAGCACTAACAACAAAGCCACAACCGACCAACCATCGTTTACGAAGCTACTCAACCCCACTAAGCATATCCATTATGGAAGAGCGGCTCTGATGACTAGGGTGCACCCTGTAGACGGGAAAAGACTGTTCTGCTAGAATAGTTCTACTAAATACCCCTAAGATGCTACGAGTAAGGCTGGGTACCTCAGGTTTGGCTGGAAGGGGGACCTTGTTCTCGCTTTGGACAGGGTGCTATGAGGATACACTATTATGGAAAATTTCTAAAATCCCTCACTAGAACAAAAACAGAGTCAATCAATGAAGCAAGGTTGCTGTTTACATTTTAAAATCGTAAAAGAGGAATGAGTAGTCATGTTGTCTATTCTCGTTTGTCTGTGGACTTCTTTTCTGAAAAGTAAACAAAAGTCTTTATAGGAACTTCCTCATTTTTTAACTTTTTGCATACTAAAGTACAGTCTGGCACATCTTATCGTATAAAATATAAATTTTCTATTTAAAATAAAGTTAATAATCCTAAGTAAAAAGAAACAGGATTGAAAGAACTATCTTTAGGAAGCAAGGAGTCATAAGCCTTCAATGTATTGTTATTTTTTGTGAGCCATTTCATATCGAAGTGGTGGTCATAGAGACTTTGTAAGGAGTTTCTCGATTAGACAGTGAAAGCTCAAGTGCCCTTTCTAAGAGTCAAAAGGACTAGGGAGGTCCTTCAATCACTTTTGATTGAAGGAACTCCCTAGTCCTTTTTTACTACTTATAGTCCTAACATTCAAGAACATGCAATCATAATTTTGAGATAGTTAGATTGTTCAAAATAGTCAAAAGGTCTAATAAAAATGCCTTCAGGGATTACATGAACTCCATAGGCCCTGGGTCATAAATAATGCAACTGGAAATTGTTTAAATCTATCTTTTAAAATGGAAATTTGTAATATTTCAGAAACGGCTAAGGTTATTAAGTCGAAACTTTCAGGTAATGCTGAGAGGGATATTGAACTAGGTCAAATAACACAATATTCATCCTGTTTGTCAAAAGGGTGGATCTGTAAAATCTTAGGAATGGCTATTAAGTGAAAACTTTCAGGGAATATTGAGGGGAAAGTTGAACTAAATCAAGGAGGCACTATATGCGTCCAGGATGTCGAAAGGGTGGATCTGGAGTATCTCAGGAACGGCTAATTTAAACCCCGTTCAACATAGCTTATTGTAATTAATTTTAATTACTTTTTAAATAAGTGCAATGATTATGATCTATTGAACGCCGTTTCGAAAACAAAATTGATTTTGCGCGAGTAATATGAAAATTTGAATAAATGGTCAAAGTCAAATGGTTTAACTTTACCTCTCTAAATTCTTATGTTTTTCATATTGTACCAAAAATCGTAGTTGGAATAAAATCGAAAACATTAATTTAAATTTTGCAGCTCTAAAGCACCTTTTACGAAAGATTCTAACTTGAAAATATGTAATTTATCCTAATAGATAAAAACACAGAGAATTTTCTGTCTTGGAAAGAATGAATTGTAGATCAATGAGATTTGACGCACAATAAGCAAATAATTAATTTAACAGGTTTCAATAAACTTCATTGAACACAATTTAATAATTCCAATTGCCTATTGAATGTCACACATTGCAAAAATTAAATGCAATAAGCATATCAAATGGGAGGGGGCAGTTTTCAGGGAATGTTGAAAATTGAATCAAAAGGCACTATTAAAGGTAAAGGTAAAGGATGCGGCACTAGACCCTTAAGGTCCAAACCGGCGGTGCTGATCTCCGTTTCGTGGCCCTTCAGCCTATTAGCACCCATGCTGTTAAAATGGCTGATCTGCAATGGCTAAAGGTATTAAGTCAACACTTTCAAAGAATGTTGAGGGGGACTTTGAACTAATTCAAAAGACATTATGTTGCATCCAGATTTTAATAATAAAATATCTACAATATCTCAAGAATAGCTGACGGTATTAAGTTGAAACTTTCAGGGAATGTTGAAGGTGATTTTGAATTAAATCAAAAGACATTATATGTATCCAAGTTGTCAAATGGTGTATGTAATATCAGGAATGGTTGAGGGTTTAAGTTGAAATTTTCACGGAATGTTGAGTGGGATGCTAAACTAAGCATAAACCCAATATGTGTATCCAGATTGTCAAAAAGGGCGTAGCTGCAATATCTCAGGATTGGATAGGGGTATTTCATTGAAATTCTTAGGGAAGGTTGAACTAAATCAAAAGACATTATATGTATTCAGGTTGTCAAATGGTGTATATGTAATATCAGGAACGGTTGAGGGTTTAAGTTGAAATTTTCACGGAATGTTGATTGGGATGCTAAACTAATTGTAAACACACTATGTGTATCCAGATTGTCAAAAAGGGTGTAGCTGTAATATCTCAGGAATGGATAAGGGTATTTCGTTGAAACTCTTAGGGAAGGTTGAACTAAATCAAAAGACATTATATGCATCCAGGTTGTCATAATGGTGTATATTCAAAATCTTATGAATGGCTAAGGATGTTAATCTGAAACTTTCAGAGAATTGTGAGGGAGCTGTTGAACTAAATCAAAAGGCTTATCTGCAATATCTCAGAAACGGCTGAGGGTATAAGATTGAAATTTTCGGGAAATTGTGAGCAAGATATTGAATCAAAAGACACCATATGTGTTCGGGTTGTCAACAGGGTATATCTTCAAGATGTCTTGAACGACCAAGAGTATTCGGCTGAAACTTTTTGTGAATTCTGTGGATGATGTTGAACTAAACCAAAAGACACTCTGCATATCCAGGTTGTCAAATCGGTGTATATGCTATATTTCAGGAACGGCGAAACTTTTAGGGAATTTTAAGGGGGGTTATGAGCTAAATCAAAAGACACAATTTACACCCAGGTTATCAAAATGGCATCGAACTAAATCAAAATACGCTATGTCCATCCAGTTGTTTAAAGCGTTGATTTGCAATATCTGAGGAAAGCCTTAGTCTATTAAGTTGAAATTTCTATCGAATGTTTGGAGGGAGGGTAATGAACTAAATTAAAAGATACTATGTGCATCCAGAATGGCATTAGACTAAAATAAAAGACACTACCTGCATCCAGGTTGTCATAAGGATTTATCTGCAATATCTCACAATAGGAGCATTGCAATAAGATTATCAAGTTGAAACTTACAGGGTATGTTGGGGGGTTGGGGGGACTTAACCAAAAGACATTATTTGCATCCAGCTTATCTACAATGTCTCAGGAGCGGCTAAGGATACTAAGTTGAATCTTTCAGCGTGTTAGGTGGGGATGCGTTCGATCGCTATTAATCAAATAATTTTTTCTTCTTTTCATTTTAGTGTCACTCACGAAGGTAAAGTAATAGTGGCTGGTTTTGCCTCTCGTCAAATCCCTCAGATAATGACTAGTGACCTTCTTCCGAAATCATACTCTTTGATTGGTGTTTCACTCACTCATTACAGATTGGCAGACCGTGAAGTCTACAGGTTGTACTTTTTTTGTTATGTTACTCTTATGTTTAAGTATAAAAAAAATTACTTTGTTTTTTAGCTCTTTTTTTTGTTTTGATTCAAAATGAGGAATTTTGTCCGTAAATCTGACCTCTAAGAACTGTGGAACCCCGATTCGAACTTGATGTTTCAGCGGGTTCCAGATTCAACAAACCCAGGCTAAACGAGAGAAAATACGGTAGCTGAAAACTGGTTTGTAGTGAATCCGTGTATGAACCAGGAGTTCTGAAAACATATGATGCGGAGTTGGGTGTCAATCTGTGTCAGGACCAGCAGCATGAAAATGAGACTTAAGATTGATTTTACGAATATTAATTTTGACGTATTTATACATGCTGGAATGTTGTTCTTTCTATACATATCAAAATTGACTTCAGAATCCCCTCGCGTTTTGAATAATTTTGCATCAAATTGGTAATAATTAATTGGATATTTTTAATAAGTTTAGTATGAGTCTTGACTATTACGTTTGATGAGCATCAAAAATGAAGAATTTTAATGCAACATTACTCAATTTTGAAGGTATCGCTGAAATTTCGTCAGGGTGCATGCTTATGCTGTTATTCCTTCAGATATATTTTGCAATGTTTCATTTAATATTAAGTTAAGCTCATTTCAAGCTTCTGAGTTTTCATCCAACGAAAAATTGACTGGCTGGGACCTTATCGTCTCCGCTATCTGTCTCCCTTCTTTACTAGAAAGTATGCTCTATATTTAATAGATTTCAACTCAGTTTGGGATCCTCAAAGATTTCGGATCAGAGTTGTCATCCCCTTTTCTATCCTCTTTGACAGCCTGTGCTTCTTCCTTAATTTACTAACCGCTTAAGTATAACCAACACGCTAACCATATAACCGCTAACCAACCCTTTCTTTTCAGGCAAGTTTGCAATGACGTGATTGAGTTGTATCAAGAACGTTTGATATCTCCACACATCTCTAAGGTCTTCCCTCTTGACGAGGTCAACGAAGCTATGGAATTCATAAAGCTAAAAAAGTCAACGGGAAAAGTTATACTCTCTCTAGCAAAAAATTCAATCTAATTTATTTTAAAATTATATTATTGTTCTTTTGAAATATTTTTTTTTACTAACTTCCAATTAAAGGTGAAAATATTGTTATGTAAACGCAGAATATGCTATCCAAATATTTACGACAGTGGCTTGTGTGGCAGTGTCTAGAGCACTTAATCGGGTGCACTACTACGGCCAAAATGTCAAGGTGGCAACCCTGCAGCATCAAATATAAAAGTTTGAAGAGTAGTGAAGTCAAGAAAAACCCTAGCTTTCTTTTGCTTGCTAGCCATACAATACATCAAATCACCAGTATAGACCAAGAAGCACAGTTATTTTACAACACTCATCAGGTAAACTTTTAGATCTCCCAAAAACATAGAGACAGTATATAATCTTAAGTAAGCAGAAAATTACTTAATCTTACAACGATCCCGATCTCTAAGCATTTCAACTGATATCACGGTGATGAATAAATAGACTGGTTGATTTTCATATAAACAATAACAATAGTGAAGTCACTTGAGCTTTAGATAATGGCATTAACTACTGGGACTACAGAGTCCTCAAATGGTTAACGCTGTCTTTGATTCCTTAGGTCCCATAAATTTTCGCCAATTTTCGATCGGAACAACTTCACACAGAGAATCTGTGATTAGAAGAGAAACAACGGTGAGAGTCACAAAAAATCCTAGGAGAACACAAATCCTGTAAAATGTATATTTTGTGAAGGATAAACAGGAAGGAGGAATTCAATTCACGCCAGAATTTATTAATTCAATTGAAATTGTTGATTTGCGACCTCATGATTTAAAACTATAATGACACGACAATTATACAAATGTGAGATTCGAGGATCATATATATACTAGCCAGCCGCGTCCCGAGAGTCAGGGACTGAGTGATTCCTGGCACTATTCTCTAAACCGTGCGATTCTTTCAAATCAACATAGTTTCAGACATTGTGTAATCGCACTATGAAACGATACACTCAGACAATTGTTCCTACAAAGTAGCCTCAACTAAATATAGACATGACGTTTGTTATTTATCCAAATATTTATGTATTCATGATATCAATTAAACCATAAATCAAATTTCCTATGACAATATATCACATTTTCAAATAACTAAAACATCAACTTCACGGGCAACAATTTAGAACAAAAAATTATGAAATTCCGTTCCTTTAAATTGATTTCAGTTAACAGGTATGCTGCAAATTGACTAGCAGCTCAAACTGATCTGAATCGGATCCATTGCTTATTTGCTCACCCTCAATCTTACCGTCGGCCATGCAATACCACCTTGAAAATTTTGTCAATAAAGCAGTGTCTTCATTGTAATTTTTTCAGAAAAAATTGCCTTTTCTTACTGACTTTTTCTGGGAGCTCTAGTCCCCTAATCATCCTTTTCAATATTCAAAGGGGAAATAAGGTGCATTTGAAGTGGTTTTTCCGGGTAAAGCCATATCTGGTAAAGCCATATAAAGCTTTTTTACTCGGCCGAGTTAGTCTGAAAAAGCCATAATGAAGACAGGGTTTAACGCTGGTGGGATCTGCTCTTGGTAAAGCACGTCTGTACACGCATATGCCATAACCTTCCTTGATACACGCATAAGTGAATCCACGGTGTTTGTTTTGAGACAATTTCTCAACTTAGTTTTGATGTTTTTCAGTTTAGACCAACTTAATTACTCAGATAAGCTTTTGTTTAGTGTGCACGTGGCACATATTTGTAATATCTTGGCTCACAGTTAAACTCAAAAGCTTCAGTGATGTTCAGTACTTCTCGTCTGACGAAGCAACACATAATCGTATTCATGGTCGACTTCAATCTTGCTGTCAGCCTGTGCATCATTGCATCCTAGACTGAAACTGGAAGTCCAAGATGTTTATCTTATTCAGGACAAACCCAAGCAACCTGGTCTCTGGTTATTTAGTATACAAAATTATCTTGGAGGCTATATTTTCAACTCCATGTCTGCAGTGAAGGGCTCTTTAGAATGTATATGAAAAAGATTAATCGGAGGAAACCACACTTCCGAAGCATATTTCATAGCAGGCTCTGACAAAAGCTGCTATATGTTGGCTATATGCAGAAGTAATAGAACATTGCATAAGTTTCTTTATCTGTTTCAACACAGAGTTTCGCACCAGATTCCACAGAACATAGTTTATAAGAGCCATTTGAAGAAGCTCCAACACATCTGGAAGAAATTTTGACACATAGCATGCACACAGTGTTAGCGAATTGCTTGTGCGTCCAAGAATGAAAAGGTGAGGTGGTTTAGCCTGGAACAACGCACCAATGCCACTATAAACTCCGGGATGTACAGGGGTATTGTCGCAAGCAATCGTCATCATCTTAAATATGGGAACTGTATTATCTTTCTGGTTATTTTCCAGCCCAAGAACCCTGTTTTCACAAGCAAAGCTTCTAGGCTCGTACATTTTACCTTTTTCTTTTTCCTTATTTCCTCAATTTGTGGCGTCAGGTATAATTAAATATCTGATATGCTGCTAGTCTTTTATCAAGGTCTTATATGACTTGAACCTTCTTTTGAAGGAGTCAAAATGAAACTTTTAAGGAGATCGTCCCCAGGAAAAGCATTCCAAATCGACATATTCCAGCCCAACATATCAGCCCTATCCCGGATCTTTTAGAATGGTGCTAAAAATGTTTTCAGAGCATCGGCATGCAATGGGCATCCACGCTCGGCGATGGGTCTGATGCAAGACTTGTAAAATGGGATGATCGACCTGAGCAGTGGAAGGTTTTTGCAACAAAGGGGGATCTTCAGCTCTCTTGCACAGGAGGTTCTCACCCGATCGAGGTGGGTTTCCCAAAAGAGGGATCAGTGGACAAGTGGATACCAAGGAGACGAAGCTCGTCGACTGTCTTTATAGCTTCGTTCATGAAGATGAGGTTGGGGTGCATGCTTGGCCCTTTCGATAGGGAGATCATTAGCTCCTTTGTTTTCAATCCATTAAAACTGACCATACAGGCATCGGACGAATTTTCAATTTCCAAAAGATCCGTCTGTAGGGGGCAGGGAGGCTTGGATTGGGTCTTCATGCTTTGGGATGACTACATGTGTCGCGGTATCATCTGCAATGTGATACAGAGGGCTCCTTAGTCGCCTCCCGTGTCATTTAAACAGAGAATGAAAATCGTAAGTCCCAATATACTAAGCTGGAGTAAACCTGCATTTATTGGATATTCAAAGGAGGGAAACCTGTCAAGAACAGCATGCAGTAAACGATCAGAACGAAGGCTCTCAATCACCTTTAACAGACGTCCTCTGACACCATACGTGTAAAGTTTCTTTAGTAGCCCGCGATGCCATACATTGTCGGAAGCTGTGGCAGTGTCGAATGACAATAATCTAATGCCATATCCTTTTGCCATAACCTTCTTTTACGATATTGATTTAAAAAAGTTTTTCCACAAAATAAGTTTTTCAAAGAAAAGTAAAGAACTCCATTAAACCAAAAATGAGCAAAAATGAAACCCAAAACGAACAGAAATTACAATAAATAACAGAGTCAAACTCAAAACGAGCAGAAATTAACATGAGTTGGGCTCAAAACCCCTAACCCTTCCCAAGGCCAGAACATAATTTGCACTTTACTGAAAAATATATACGTTTTTACTTTTGTAACTTTAATAAATCAAATAATATTAACATTTTCATTACTAAATATCAGTATATGTATATTAAACTGACATGCATATTCATTTGTATTTTTTTCAATAAAGCGCAAATTATGTTCTGGCCTTGGGAAGGCTTAGGGGTTTTGAGCCCAACTCATGTTAATTTCTGCTCGTTTCGAGTTTGACTCGGTTATTTATTGTAATTTCTGTTCGTTTTGGGTTTCATTTATATATCGATGCTGATTTGTGGTAGTTTCTCTCTTGGTAGATTATTTTATTCTATTTTTGCTCATTTTTTGTTTAATGGAGTTCTTTACTTTTCTTTGAAAAACTTATTTTGTGGAAAAAGTTTTTTAATTAATCAAATAAAGTATGCCAACTCCAAAGTTGATTTCAGATTTTTATTTTCCCGTATCCTAATGCCGATTTTCCGATCGATTAGATTACTTGGTCGTTTTCTATGATTATTTGAAAAAAACTACGTTTTCTAAAGAGTTAAAGAGGCTGAGTTACAAGGTCGAACCTTAAAACGTACAGGGATTAGGGGGCACAGTTGGGGGGCTGAGCGACAATAAATCTTAAAACGAACAGAAATTATTCCGTATATGAAAGGGGCTGTGCCCTCCTCAACGCCTCGCTCTTTACGCTAAAGTTTTACTTTCTCACAACTGTTTTTTTTAAACAATAAAAACTTTAGCGTAAAGAGCGAGGCGTTGAGGAGGGCACAGCCCCTTTCATATACGGAATAATATCTGTTCGTTTTAAGATTTATTGTCGCTCCTTACTTTCAGTTTAAAAAACTTTTTTTTTTATTTAAAGGCTGCGAAAGCGGGGGTTTGGGGGGCGACAGCCCCCCAACTGTGCCTCCTAATCCCTGTACGTTTTAAGGTTCGATCTTGTAACTCAGCCTCTTTTCAAATAATTTCTGCACATTTTTGTACAGTTTATTACTTATTATTGCTTGACTAACTGTTAGCTGATTTGACAGCTTGCGGGCTTGCGGGCTCTTAGAGGAAAACGAGCCCGCGTTTTCGCGGGCTCCTATAGGAAAACGATAAGAGCCCGCTTATAGCGGGTTCTTATAGGAAAACGAGGTTTTTCGTAAATGTAAATTCGGGGGATAATTTTTTCGGTCTGAAAATATCAAAAGGCCCTAATAGGTCAAATTCTGCTTCGAATGAGTCCTCATTCACCCGGATCAGTTGCCAGCTGTGGCCTGTAGGCGTGGCTAAAAAAAACAAATTTTTGAACTTTAAGTGGCTATATTTGGTTTTTGGAAGACAGGGAAGGAGTTATCGGATTGAGCTGAAATTTCGAGGATAAGCTCCTAGGCCCTAGGAAAGCTTAACCTCTAAATTTCAACCCAATCAGACAACGTTAAAGGGGAGCTGTGGTCGGAGGGTCGAAACTTCCGGCCCACTTTTACCCATGAAGATAAAGTCGGAGGGGGCTGAAATTTTGCACGTTTCTTAGTTTGAGCTTGGGCTACAAAATGCGATTACCGCTGTCTCTCTGCGACCGCTAAGACTGGAAATCGCTTAACATTGTGGTGGGTCGCCTCTTTATAGTTTCAGTTCAGTTCAATATGGGTTTTAATTCAAAAAAATATATATAAAAATACACTTAACTTAGTTCCTTGTGCATTGATGCACGTTTGGGCCCGTAATAATTGCACACTCTAAATACAGCGTGGCCTCCTGTCCTCTCCAATTTCCAACCCGAACCGCCATCAAATAACAATAAATTTAACACAACTTCTCCTCCGCTCACACCCCTTAAAGTATCAAACTAAAATATGATAATTAATAATAATACCGAAAAATTCTAAACATAATAATAATAAAATAAATCTAGTAAAAAAAATGTTTAATCTTTTAGATATTTTTTCACATTCTTTTTAAACGAGCCGAGAGACCTATATGACCTCAGCTCTTGCGGAAATGCATTCCACTCTCTAGCACACGCAATTCTAGGAGAAAATTCCGACCTAGCTGTCCGTGTCGGGGGTATGTAAATATCTGATGAAGATCGTGTATTTAAACTATGGATTTGTGATGCTAGTGTGAATAAGCCTCTAAATGGTGATGGGAGTGTTCCTGAAAAATATTTAAAACAAAAAACGGTGCAAGATAGTCTGTAAAGTGATGCCATTGATAGTCTGTTCGGTACTGGGCCTAAAATTTGAAGTGCTTTATTGTGAACTGAGTTTAGTCTCTGTAAATGTGTCTTGAAATTAGATTGCCAAACCGTAGAACAATATTGAATGTGAGGCTTTATAAAAGCATTGTGAATCAGGATCAGTATTTTTTTAGGGAAATGGTGACTGAGTTTTCTAAACATTCCAAGGTTCCTTGAAAGCTTCGTCTCGACACTTGCTATGTAGTGTCTGAACGAGAGGTTTTCGTCGATCAAAACCCCTAGGTAACGAACGTGTCCTTTTTCTGTTCTCTTGATAAGTCCACGAGAGGTTTCAATACCAATCACATCAGGAGTCAGCGAATCTATACGTGAAAAAAATAAAACACTCGATTTGTCAATGTTGATGACTAGACGATTTGCGTCCATCCAGAGTTACGTTTCTTCAAGAATGTATTGGAGCTTCCTTTTGAGATACATGATGCTCTATTCGGAGCTTGACATAAGTGACTCATCCGCAAATGCCGTTAGTTTGTCCTCGGCTTCTACCAAAGACCCCGGCGTCGTTTGTGGGTGACGTAGTTTGCAGCAAAAGGGGCTATAACATACAGGAGTCAGAACCTGCTGAAGATCATTTACGTGAACAAGAAACAATACCGGTCCCAATGTAGAGCCCTGTGGCACCCCACAGTTAACTACGACATCATTTCTATGGTCATTTCCTGTGTACATTCGACAATTTTCAAGGTAAGCCTTAAACCAATCTAGGACTTAGCCACTAACTCCAATATGATCAAGATTTCCTAGTAGTATTTTGTGGTACATGCTATCAAACTCTTTCTTAATATCTAAAATCACTGCTGCAGGTAAAGCACCCGAATCTAGGATTCTATTTACGGATAAACTTAGTGAAGTAAGGGCGTCTTCGGTTGAATGGCCAGCCCTAAACCCGAATTGGCGGCTGTTAAAAAAGCCTTTGCCATCTAAATATTGGTATATCTGGTTTGTCATTAGTATTTAAAAGACTTTTGAGAAAACTAGTAAGATTGAGATTGGTATATAGTTTTCTGTCTTTGTACGACATCCAACTGTTTGTAGAGGTGTTATCTTTTTCTTTTTTAACATTTAAGGAAAGACCCCTTTATCTCATGAAAGATTTATAAGGTAAGTTAGTGGCTCAGCAATGGTGGTCAGAGTTAGCGGCTCAGCAATAGAGGCACAAGTGTGCCTCCTTGAAATCATTGGCGGCGAATTCTTGCCTAAAATCTTGCTTAAAATGGCTGTGAAGGTTGACCTAAATGAACTAGTTATTTTAATCATTTGACGGTTGATTTACCATTTCCTATCAAGGTAGAAATGGCACCTCAGAATCTGAGTCTCGAATAGTTTGATTTCAAACCAGTGATTCAGCCTCGGCGCTTACCTGTCATTTTCAATTGTCTTCTTTAGTGTATTTTTTCTGACAGCATTCCTCATCATAAAGCCTTGTGTGGGCAGAGGATTTTGCGTTTGTGTATGTGCAATGTGCTTAAACATTTGTATATTTCATCAAAATAAATATATTATCTTACCTTGAAGTGAATGTGAACGTGATTCCTTCCAACTTTTTAATTGTCCTGGAGAAGAAGGTTGTCCTTTCAAAATGTATGCGAAACAAAAATTGTGAAAGAACCAAACTGGATAAAGACATTATTTTGCAAGTAAAATTATTGATGGTGCTCAATTATTTAATTATTAAATATTCAAATAATCAATGATTATCAATTATTGATGCTCTTTGCTGCATGTCTTGTAACTGCAGGTTTCGTTATGCCTCATTTTCGTTTGCAATTCATTGGGATGCTGCTTGTCGCATGTCTTCCAACTGAGAATTTCGTTATAAGTCATTTTTGGTCGCGATTCCTTCTGATTCTCGCTGTCGCTTTTATTCTAACCGTATATTTCGTTATGCATCGTTTTCATTTGTAATTTGCTATAAAACTCGTTATTGTATGTCTTCTAACGGCAGATTGCGGTTTGTTTCATTTTTGTTCATCGTTACTTCATACATTTTCCCCTGTCTTTTTCTTTAGCTGTCCAGGTTTGTTCGTCATCTTGTATAGTTTTTTATGACGTCATAAATATCAAATTATATTCAATACTATCACCCTTGGGAAAAACATTCCCATATTTGCGTTTAAATTAGGCCATATTTTGAAGCCAAAAAAATCTCCGTATGTCAATTCCCCCCCCCCCCCGCCAAAAAAAAATAAAAATGCAGCCATTTTAAATGACGAGAAAACATATTTTCAGCAAAAATATGGAGCCATTTTCGAAAAAAAAGCATAAATGCAACTTTATTTCTGGCTCAAAGAGTGTAGGTATAGTAAAACTATATGATATCAGTTGCAACCGGAGTTTATTTCTTTACAATATCCAGTTCAGAAATAGCCAACATCTTTATCCAAACCAAGGTCCAAAGTAATTTTTATAAGGAAATAGGCCGCGAAATCTGTCCTTTAATGGCAAAATTGCTTTTGAAAGCCAACAAAGAAATATAATCCGCTAATTCAAATTATTAATCTTTGGTCACTAGTCATGCAAAAAAAATTTCACTATGAACTCTGAATCAAGACTGAATTTGGCACAAAACAAGCTTAAGTTCTAACTTACTGAAACAGCTAGCTAAGGTAAAGCTGTGAAACTCTAAAGAGATGCTTCAAAAGAGATAACTCTTGAGATAGCAAAACAAGCCAAGTTCACACTGTTGGAAATGCTACTTACGTCCTAACTTGAATTTTGTACAACTTGTTTCTATATGAAAAACCAAAACATAGAAAGAGGCTTAAACTGGTAACAAACTTGATTTTCCTTGGATTGAAAAGAGAGCTCCCTAGTAAAATTCAATTCTAGAGGAATAGCTCTTAACTTCTGCCTTAATACGAAAAAATAATACGAATAAGAATTCTAGTGACTGGCTCATTATTCTTTTGTCTAATTTTCGTAATATGAGGAAGTTCTTCAACCAGTGATATTTTAAGAAGAAAAGTAAAGCAAAGGGATTCCTTTAGACCAGAAATTATTTTAGTGGTCGCATATTTTTTATATACAAGCTACAAGGTTCATCAAACTTTAAAGCAGCGTGCCCGTTGGATCGTAACTGATTCTTCTAACCCTATTACTGTCCAAAATATCTGAAGGTTCTTAACCCAAATATCCATTGCGAAAACAAACGCTGACTTTCTCATAACATGCCCAGGCTCTCACCAAATAAATTAATTATGTTTTTTTCATCTGCAGGAACGCTAATATGTGTATCACCATAAATGACAACTTGACTATCTCTGTCAAGTCTTCTTGACACTTCAAATAATCACTTAGTTCCAGGGATGCAGCCCAGGTTTTGAGTTTTGGAGAGGGGAAAAGAGTGGGCTAACAAAATTATCCCGTGTAACGACAAATGCTAACATATAGGCTAAAATGAACTAAAAGCATAAATTTTTTGACTTTTTCTGATCACAACAATCACAAAGAGTTGTAGGATATTCATCCCTGATGAAAGCCACCCTGTCCAGGTTGTCACCAAATAATGTCAGTATTGTTTTTTCATCTGCAGAAACTCTAACATGTGTATGGTTATAAATGACAACTTGACTACCGTTGTCAAGTCTTCTTGACACTAGAAAACAATCACTTAGTTCCAGGGATGCAGCTTAGGTTTTGAGTTTGGGGGAGGGGAAAAGAGTGAGTCGACAAAATTATAAAATATTTTTTTGAGGAGGACACTCCCCCACAGCCCTCGGGGCAAGGGTTTTAAGTTATGCCCTGGGGGCATATAAGGTTTTTAAAGAAGGCGTTGTCGTAATAACTTCAGAAAACGCTCATTCGATTGGAAATTCAAAGGGCTAGTACCCTTTTTAATAGCCAAACGTGATTGGAGGGCAAATAGCCGCCCCCCCCACCCCCATCATTCCTCCAAACACATCCAATCAAAATTTTGTGATAGCCACTTGTCTAAGGGTAGTAGACTTTAAATCGATTAGTATAATTTTGAGGAAGACACATCCCCCACACCCTACAGGGTAAGGAGTGTGTATTATCAATTTGGTGCATATAATGTTTTTATTGAAATCTTGTCGTAGAAACTTCAAACAGGCACATTCGATTGGAAATTCAAGGGGCTAGTACCCTTTTTAATAGTCGAAAGTGATTTGAGGGCAACTAACCCCCCTCTCACGCCCACCTGTTCCCCAAACACATCTAATCAAGATTTTGTGACAGCAATTCAGTTCAAAGTAGTTGAAAGTTTTGGAAATTTGGTCTTTAAGGATGACAAACCCCGCCACAGCCCTCAGGGCAAGGGCTGTAAGCTATGCCCTGGGGGCATATAAGGTTTTTATTGAAAGCTTTGTTATAGAAACTTCAAAAGGGCTCATTCGATTGGAAATTGAAATGGCTAGTGCCCTTTTTAATAGTCGAAAGTGATTGGAAAGCAACTAACACCTCTTCCACGTTCACCATTTCCCCAAACACATCCAATAAAGATTTTGAGATAGCTATTTTGTTCCACGCAGTTCAAAGTTCAGGAAATTAGGTCTTTCGGGACGATAACCCCCTCAGAGCCCTCAGTGCAAGGGTTATAAGTTATGTCCTGGGGGCATATAAGGTTTTTATTGAAATTTTTTTCGTAGAAACTTGAAAAAGGGCTCTTTCGATTGGAAATTCAAAGGGCTAGTGCCCTTTTTCATAGTCGAAAGTGATTTGAAGGCAACTAACCCCTCTCTCACGCCTATATTTTCTCCAAAATCATCTAACCAATAGTTTAAATAGCAATTTATTCAACATACGTCAAAATTTTGGAAATTAGGTCTTAAAAGAGTACAACCCCTCCCCCCCCACAGCCCTCAGGGCAAGGATTGTAAGTTATGTTCTGGTGGGGCGTATAAGGTTTTTATTGAAAGCGTAGAAACTTCAAAATGGCTCATACAATTGGAAATTGAAAGGGCTAGTACCTTTTTTAATAGTTGAAAGTGATTGGATAGCGACTAACGCCCCTCTCACGCCCACCATTTTCCCAAACACATCCAATCAAAATTTTGAGATATCCATTTTGTTCAACGTAGTTGAAAGTTCTTCAAATTAGGTCTTTTAGGATGATAATCCCCTCAGAGCCCTCAGTGCAAGCGTTGTTAGTTATGCCATGGGGGCATATAAAGTTTATATAGAAAGTTGTTATAGAAATTTCAAAAAGGGCTCATTTGATTGAAAATTGAAATTGCCCTTTTTAATAGTCGAAAGTGAGTGGAGAGTAACTAACCCCCCTCTTACACCCACCATTTCCCCAAAAAAATTCAGTCAAAGTTTAAAGATAGCCATTTTGTTCAATGTAGTTGAAAGTTCTGAAAATTATGTATTTAAGGATGATAAACCCCCCAGAGTCCCAAGGGCAAAGGTTGTAAGTTCTGCCCTGGAGGCATATAAGGTTTTTTCAGATAGAGTTGTCGTAAAACTTCAAAAGGGGCTCATTCAATTCGAAATTGAGAGGGCTAGTGCCCT
This sequence comes from Artemia sp. Qi Xiang Cuo, assembly GCF_049724085.1. Lineage (NCBI taxonomy): Eukaryota > Metazoa > Arthropoda > Branchiopoda > Anostraca > Artemiidae > Artemia > Artemia sp. Qi Xiang Cuo. The sequence goes on along the minus strand of NC_142804.1, from coordinate 52,757,555 downwards.
TTGTAATAGTCAAAAGTGATTGGAAGGTAACTAACCCCCTTCTCACGCCCATCATTCCTCCAAACACATCCAATCAAAATTTTCAGATAGCCATTTTGTTCAACGTAGTAGAAAGTTCTGGAGGTTAGGTCTTTGAGAATGACACCCCCCCCCCCCCAGCACTCAGGGTAAGGGTTGTAAGTTATGATCTGGGGCATATAAGATTTTTATTGAAAGTTTTGTCGTAGAAACTTCAAAATGGCTCATTTAATTGGAAATTGAAAGGGCTAGGGCCATTTTTAATAGTTGAAAGTGATTGTAGAGCGACTACCGCCCCTCTCACGCCCACCATTTCCCCAAACACATCCAATCAAAATTTTGAGATAGTCATGTTGTTTAACGTAGTTGAATCTTCTGGAAATTTAGTCTTAGAAGATGACAACCACCCTAACAAACGCTAGTGTAAGGGTTATTATTTATGCCCCGGGGGCATATAAGGTGTTTATAGAAAGCGTTGTCGTTTCCAAAAGGGCTCATTCGATTGGAAATCGAAAGGCCTAGTGTCCTTTTTAATAGTCGAAAGTGATTGGAAGGCTGAGGGCAACTAATCCCCCTTCCACTTCAACCCTCCCATTTCTGCTCTTAAAATTTAACCAAATCAAAATAGCGTAAGTGTATCCAAGCTATCAAAGAAAGTAAACAGATTTTTTTGCGAATGGTATCAAGTTTTTCATTTCAGGTCAACTAGAGGAGGTATGAAACTAAATTAAACTGTAATATTTGTGTCCAGATTTTTAAAAGGGTGTATGTGGATAAAAATTGCTGAAAATTTCTCTCCAGGAGACAAAAAAGCAGGCCAAAATATAAAGTCTTAAAAAACGAAAAGATTTAAAGTATTATTATCTTTTTCCCTGAAAAGACTATGTCAATATAAAACGAACATAAATTAGTAAAAAAAAAATTTCCAAAACATAAGTTTTCCAAATAAAGGTTAAGACGTGCATTAAAAAAAACATGAGCAAAAATAAAATCAAATAATATACCAAGCGTGAAACTACCACAAATCAGCATCGATAAATAAATGAAACCCAAAACGAACAGAAATTAAAATTATTAACCGAGTCAAACTCAAAACGAGCAGAAATTAACATAAGTTGGGTGCAAAACCCCTATGCCTTCCCAAGGCCAGAACAAAATTTGCACTTTACTGAAAAAATATAAATGTTCTTAATCGACCAAAATTATCTTAACTAAGATAAAACACCATTTCCCAAAAAATGATCTAAAGCTTACTTACTTAACTCCCATTCAGCATGTTGACCGATTCTGCGCTTCTCCTCTAATCAGCATCATAACAGTCTTTTCGGTATGCCTTCCTGCTTATCGTAGTCCTCAGCAGTATTGGGAAGAGGCACCAGAAAAGTTTTCTTGCCATTGCTTCGGAGGTCGGCCCCTTGGGTGAGAAGCATTGATTCAAAGACTATTTTGGCCAGTTTGGCTGGGGACAAACTCTGAACGATTCCTAGCCATCAAAGCTGTTGGAATTTTATTGTTTGCATGATGGTTTAAGGGTAATTCAAGCAGGAAAGTAGCCCTTTCTTTGATACTTGTTCAAGGTAAGTGATGCCAATGAGCTTTCAGAGCTATTTAATTTTGATTGCTGTGCTTTAATTTTGATTGCTTTGACAGACTTATCTTCCTATTCTTCCAAACTCTTTTTTACTGTGAAAAAGCACCCTGAGCCTAGGCTATTCTAATTTAATATCTTCACTGCTCCCACCATCTTTAATAATAATACTACCAAGATAACTGAAGCTGTCTACCTGACCAATCTTTTCATTACCCAACGTCACCTTTCCATCTTCACTTATTCCTAGCCTTAGTGACTTCGTCTTCTTAGCTCTAGTTTTCAAACCTATTCTGGCACCCTGAACTCGCAAAACCTCTAAAAGTTCATTCATTTTGCCCACACTTTCATCTAGGATTCCTAAATCATCAGCAAAATCTAAGTCCAGGAGACCTTTTCCTCCCTTTTTCATTCCGTGGTCTCCCATTGCCCTTCACTGTTTTCCTTAAGACAAAGTCCATCAAAATGAATGATATAAATGGTGATAGTACACAACCCTGCTTAGCTTCTGATTTAATACAAAACCAGCTGCCAACATCATTTCCTACTTTAACCGCAGCTGTGTTATTCTCGTACATACCGCTAAACACTTTAATGTATTTGTCATGTATACCATACAAGGATAAGGTCTTTGCTGAAGCTATTCTATCAACAGAATAAAACGCTTGCTCATAATCTATAAAACTGAGGACCAAAGGTATTTGACAACTCAGGCACTTCTCTATTATTAACCTAAGAGTGAAAATTTGGTCGACACATCCTCTACATTTTCTAAAACCGCACTGTCCTTCTCTTAAAACCTTGTCTACAGTATCTCTCAGTCTAAAAAGTATCATATTATCTAAGTAATTTACTACCTACAGAGACCAGACTAATGCCTCGATAACTTCCACATTCACTCGTATCCCATTTCTTATACACTGGTTTAATTAAGGTTTTCCCAAAAGCGTTAGGTACTTCCCCTTTTTAAAAAATCATATTCATAATCTTCAGTAAATTATTTCTAACCTCAAAACCAACATATTAAAAAAAATCATTTACCACACTATCTCAACCTGGAGCCTTATTTTCTTAATCCTTTTAATACTGTCTGTAATTATTCCTCATAAAACATATCTAACTGCACAGTTAAGGTATCACAGGCTTTTTTCATTTTCTTCTATATCTTTTTCTGCATCTTTATCTTGGTTTAGCCAATCCTCAAAATGTTCTGCCTATCTCTCTTCAATTCTTTCCTTATCACTAATTTTAGCCCCGTCCCTATCTTTAACTGGGACAAGTCCGAATAGACCCATTCTCTCTCTCAATTTATTAACATGTCAGTACAATATTTTACTATTATGCCGTCTAGCTGAATTTTCCAGATCCTCGGCAATTTTATTCATGGCCACCACTTCACACCTCCTTAGTTCATATTTCAATGCTTTCTCCACTTTCTTTACATTCCATTTGTTTTCATAATCTCGCAGTGGGATAAAACACAACACTACTTAAGTTTTGCGGATTCCGTTCCAACTCAAACGCTAAACTCAATACATCTTTTGAAGGTATTGGAAGAAACTATCGATTATTTCATTTTTTTTTCAGTCTTACTTGATTTTCAATGTTTTGGAAGGTTTAATTTTTTCCCTAAAATTTGTTTTAAGAATATTGCAAAGAAACTGGACTTATGATGCTAAAAATTGTTTAACCCCCCTCCCTCATACAAATTAAAAGAATATCCATTTGGAAAGCAATTGATTCTTCATAAAGGTAAAAAAAAGATAATTGGTATGTTTTCAAGTGTTTCCACTCTCGTATAGAAACTGTTATATAGAAACACTCTCGTATAGAAACTATGGTTTGTAACCTTTCGAATTTTGAATTAACCTAACCGATTTGCAATGGTGAAATTAAAGTAAAATCCTCATTTTTTGATCCGATAACGATAATTAAATCGTCAAAATATTTCTCTAGGTTCTGGTGTCAATCATTATCTATAATTCACCTAATGCATAAAAGGATTTAATTTTTCGTAATTTATTTAAGCCTGAAACATTTGTGGTTTACTAATGTTCAAAATAGGAGGTTAAGATAGCTTCTTAAGCCACATTGGCATGTAATTACATAGAGAAAGAAAAAAAGAGCAAAAATAGGGTTTTTGAAGGCCAAACAAAAATACTGACAAAACACAACAAAGCGAATATTTCGAGAGTACAAATACCTCTATTATTTAGCGCTAAATAAAAAATATATACAATGAGAGTGCCGAAGAGAAAAAAATAAAATAAAACGCGTAAAGTTAATGTTAAAAAAAAACAATGAAAAAAAAAAAAAACAATAAAAAATGAATTAAATTAAAAATAAGCCAAAAATTATAAGAATTTAGTCTAAAACAAATGCCTAAAAACCCAAAAATTGAATCTGGCAAACTTGGCATAAATTTAATTCTTTGATCTTGTCAACCCATTATTGATTTAAGGGTTCGAATGACTGGAGGTAGGCATGTAAGCATAATTTTCTCAAGAGAGAAGGATCACATTTTTAGGTTATGGCAAAAGTCTGCCATAACCCTAAAACAGTCTAATCTTGTGAAAAAATTTTAAGATAGTCATAAAAAATTGGGACAATTAGAGATGAATATGGGAAAAATTGAACCCTGTAATCCCACCCAGTTTTTACTTTGGAAGAGTATAGTAAGAAAAAGAAATCAATCCCAATTTATCGAGATCACACCTTTTCGGAATTTAAAATTGCTCTCAAATTTGTTTTTGTGTTGGAATCTTGTTTGTGCATGCATTACTCTTTAGTTGAATTTTAGCCTTGCATTGAGAAAGGATTGATTTAAAAATTAGACTTTTTTTTAAGGTAATCATCATATAAAATAAGTTAGTTTAAGCAGATTAAAAATTAAGTAAAAATATTCCAGGACATTTAACAGGAAGAAAAATATCGTGGAAATAGGATTAATTAGTGGCTGCCCTCTTAGTCCAGGAAAAATATAGTTTTCTCCCTGTATTTGACCAACAGAAATATCATTGGAGCCAGAATGTTCAGAAGAATTTGCTTTACAACATCAAAAATCGGCCGAGCCGAAATACCACTTTTCAGGAAAAGAATGTACTTATAACTTTCAATTTTCAATTAAATGAGCTCCTTTGAAGTTCATACGACCTCCCTTTCCATGAAAACTTTATATATACCTGGAGCATAGTTTTCAACACGTGCCCTATGATCAGGGGAGTTGTTTCGAACCCTAAGTTTTTGTTTTCTGAACTTTGAAGTACTTTTGAAAAAATGGCTATCTCAAAATATTGATTAGATCCATTTGAAGAAAATAGGGCAGGGGTATCCTTTCCATAAGAAACTTATATCCCCCCGGGGTATAACATAAAAGACTTGTCCACATATTCTGGGGGGGGGGGTTGTCAACCCCGGCGTGTTTTTTATATAATAATTGAAATATTTTTAAAAAAATTAGTATATAAAAATTATTATTGGATGCAGTTATGTAAAAAAGCGCGTATAGGGTATCTAGTTACCCTCTTATCACTTTTCAATGTTAAAAAGGAGACTAGAACTTTCAATACGACCACCCCTTCCATAAAAATCTTTTAAGCCCCCGGGGCATAACTTTCAACACGGTCCCCTGGGTGTGAGGGGGTTTTGTGACCTTGTTTTCGATTATTATGACACTGAAAGCATCACACATTTGTTTTTATTGAGACGCTCATGGTTCTATACAACTTTGGCTAACACACTGTGGTTATCGAGGTTATAATGGTCCTAAGAAAACGTTGAGGCAACTTTTTCCATGGCACTACAAGCACTAGTGAAGCAGTGGCGGATCCAGTGGGGCCGGGGGGACCCTGCCCCCCGTTAAGAATTTTCTGGTGCCCTCTTATTTCTGTTTTTCCTTTTTTTACTCTTTTTTGAATAAATTTGTCAATTTGGTCTATTATTGACACCTCTGTGGGCTTTCCCCAAAATTTTGCTTTAGATCCGCCCTTGTAGTGAAGGCTACGAGTGATAGTGAAGAAAAGTCCACTCTTTTTGCTAATGTTTTGAATACTTTCATAGTCACTTTTACAGTTGTAGTGAATCAGTTTTAGAGGTCTTTCAGAAACTGACATATCAGTCATAATGGGTATGAGACCTTTAAAGGAAAAATTCCTGCGCCAGTCAAACTACCCACGCTGGCTACTTTTGATATGAGCCTTTGATCTCAGATATCAGGTATGGATTCGTCGGATCTGGCTCTGTACAAGTATAGAAGCAGGATTGCTACCAGCTCAAGAAAAAAATCGATGGCAAACGTAAGAAAAACAATCATGGCTTATCCATGGCGGCCGACCCCCAGGGTTGCCACCCGCCGAAGAAAATAATCCGTGGCAAGCACTGGTGCCAAGAGTGCGAAAATATTTGCCGCTCGCGACACTTCGCGTCGCTCCTAAGTACGTCTGTTTGATAACATAGATCTTCGTTCACATAGATGCGACGCGCACGTGCTCGGTCTTTATTTTTTTTTCATGTGATAGTTCGTCGAATGCGCTTGAATATTTCAACGTGTCTCGCAAACCAACAAATTGTAGAATATTCCGTCATTAGGGAAAGTCCGTGAGTAAATGCAAAAACCGTGAGATCGCATCTGTGTGAACCAAAAGTAAAGCTAGGTTCTGACCAAAAGTAAATAACCGTAAAAGAAATAGGAAACTGCCATAAGCACAATGCTGGTCTCATATCAGGCTAGACCCTCGCGTCCGTTTTCTTCTGGTTGATTTCTTCGTACGAAAAGATAATCAAATCGGTCAGAAGAAAAAGTTTGCATGAAGAAATGTGGGGGGGTCTAGCCTGATTAGATGCGGTCGACTTTCCTTTATTCCGACTTTTCTTGACTTTCTACTTTATTTACTTTTGGTTCTGACAGAGCGGGATTCCGATTCGTGCCCCGACTCGACTGTTTTGCAACATGGAGATAAACGCTGTTCTGTTGCTAGGTGACGGGAATCGAAAACTGTTGTGATTTCCCTCTCTTCTGATAGAAGTACTGTGATGCACAAGAATGAAAAGCTGACTGACCTTGTGCCTTGAACAGAGCTTAATCGATGCACAACATTTTCGGATTATATATAATACAGATATAGAACGAATGGACTCAGAAAATGAATTAGGAAGATATAATGACACAAGGAATCAAAGTAGTTCAAATAGCAGGAGTAGTAGAAACTCAAATTCCAGCAGGGGATAGCGAAAAATTACAAATTTAGATATGACATAATATTTATTAAATTACATGAAAGAAATAAATGACTAAAGAAGAGAGAGAGAACAAAAAGAAGAGGCTGATAGAATAGCCAGAGAGAAAAAGGAAGAGGCTGATAGAATAGCCAGAGAAAAAAGAAGAGGCAGATAGAGAAGAAAGAAAGAAACTCAGAATAGCTAGAGAACGTAGGGAGGACGAGGAAAGAGAGAGTGATCAACAAGAGTTTAAACGAACCATACTTTGCCTAATAGAAGCCCGCTGGGGAATTCCAGAAACTGAGATTTTATAACAACTAACTTCCAGGCTATCGAACTACCATAATAATTTGTCTAAGAAAGGATCGCGAGAAAATAAAAATTAACAGACATGAGATGCTAAAACTGAAAGATATACAACTTCGTTAACAAAGCGGGGAGTTGTACCGGCCCATAAAACAAATTGGGAGGCTGAGTCCCCCTGTCGGAAAAACGAAATGCTTGATACTAGTGTTCAAAATGTTGATAATCCACAAAAATGTGATGCAAAAGTAAAAAGACCACATAAGTGAAAATAAGACGTGCGAAAATTATTTTTTGGGAAATTTTGCAGAAAATTGAAAACTTGAGAACACTTTTAACGAATACGAGACGCCAAAAAATATTTGCCAAAATGAAGCACTGATCATACCAGAAAAAAATGAGACGAAATTTATTATACGCGCTTTTCCCCGTAAAGCTCGTGAATTTTTTGTTCAATATGAAAAACCAAATGTCAGAATTCAGTTCCCATTTGATAACGAAATATTTGTTTCTGCGGTAAAAGTAAAGACAACTAAAAGAGAGAAAAAATTATTAAACAGAACTACAATAAAGAAAGGCAGTCAAAGGTGGTGGACACTGGAGCCCAAATCAGATTAAACTATGATTTGCCATGGATTTTTCTTGAGCTGGTAGCAATCCTGCTTCTATACTTGTACAGAGCCAGATCCGACGAATGCTTACCTGATATCTGAGATCAAAGGCTCATATCAAAAGTAGCCAGCGTGGGTAGTTTGACTGGCGCAGGAATTTTTCCTTTAAAGGTCTCATACCCATTATGACTGATATGTCAGTTCCTGAAAGACTTCTAAAACTGATTCACTGCAACTGTAAAAGTGATTGTGAAAGTATTCAAAGCATTAGTAAAAAGAGTGGACTTTTCTTCGTTATCACTCGTAGCCTTTTTTGTCACTTTGTTATCGATTACTATGACCCTGAAAGAATCACAAATTTGTTTTTATTGATAAGCTATTGATTCTATACAAATTTTACTCAATCTCTTTGGTTATCGAGGTCATAATGGTCCTAAGAAAACATTGAGGCAGCTTTTTCCGTGACACTACAAGCACTAGTGAAGCAGTGGCAGATTCAGTAGGGCCAGGGGGACCCTGCTCCCCCCCTCCAACAATTTTACGGTGCCCTCTTATCCAGTTTTTTCTTTTTGCCATGGATCGTTGCTATTCAGGGCCGAGATGGGCTAATTCAACCGGACCGTTGTGGTTTTTCCTATATTTAATTATATTGTGCGGTCTTTCTAATGCACAGGTCACAATTGAATAGTTTTATCAATATAAAATAGGCCTTAGCGTTGGAGTATGCTACAAAGTTGAGACTAATAGAGATGTAGATGCTAAGAAAAGAACTTTAATAAAGAAATTCAGAACAATCCTTAGAAATCCTTAGAAATCAACTAGTGAGATGATTATGGATTGGAACCACCTAAAACCGCAACCATCAATGACCCTAACCACCAAAGACCTCACCCTCCAACTTTTTAAGCCCCTCTCACCCATTTTTTTATACTTTTTTTTAAGTTTTTTTTAACTTTTTTATTATTTTTTTAACATGGTAATTTTTTTTCAACCTTTTTTTTACATTTATTAGAATTACATAAAACATACTTAAAAAATAATAAATTCAGATTTAAAATGAGAATGATATAGAAATGTTAGTAGTGAATTTTAATATTAGAAAAATAATGACTGTAGTAGCACTGTTTTTTATGGACTTAATTGTTTTGACTTAGAAATTATTCAATTGTTTTTTACGTATCTT